>NC_053026.1:165582597-165882597 GCF_003073215.2 Triticum urartu | reverse complement strand
TCTCCCCTCAGGCCCACTAAGGCCCAATACTTCCCTCGGGGGTTCCGATAACCCTTTCGGCACTCCGGTTTTCTCCGAAATCACCCGAAACACTTCCGGTGTCCGAATATAGCCATCCAATATATCGATCTTTATGTCTCGACCATTTCAGGACTCCTCGTCATGTCCGTGATCATATCCGGGACTCCAAACAACCTTCGGTACATCAAAATATATAAACTCATAATGAAACTGTCATCGTAACGTTAAGCGTGCGGACCCTACGGGTTCGAGAACAATGTAGACATGACCGAAACACGTCTCTGGTCAATAACCAATAGCAGAACCTGGATGCTCATATTGGCTCCTACATATTCTACAAAGATCTTTATCGGTCAGACCGCATAACAACATACGTTGTTCCCTTTGACATCGGTATGTTACTTGCCCAAGATTCGATCGTCGGTATCTCAATACCTAGTTCAATCTCGTTATCGGCAAGTCTCTTTACTCGTTCTGTAATACATCATCTCGCAACTAACTCATTAGTTGCATTGCTTGCAAGGCTTAAGTGATGTGCATTACCGAGAGGGCCCAGAGATACCTCTCCTACAATCGGAGTGACAAATCCTAATCTCGAAATACGCCAACCCAACATGTACCTTTGGAGACACCTGTAGAGCACCTTTATAATCACCCGGTTACGTTGTGACATTTGGTAGCACACAAAGTGTTCCTCCGGCAAACGGGAGTTGCATAATCTCATAGTCACAGGAACATGTATAAGTCATGAAGAAAGCAATAGCAACATACTAAATGATCGGGTGCTAAGCTATGGAATGGTTCATGTCAATCACATCATTCTCCAAATGATGTGATCCCGTTAATCAAATGACAACTGATGTCTATGGTTAGGAAACATAACCATCTTTGATCAACGAGCTAGTCAAGTAGAGGCATACTAGTGACACTCTGTTTGTCTATGTATTCACACATGTATTATGTTTCCTGTTAATACAATTATAGCATGAATAATAAACATTTATCATGATATAAGGAAATAAATAATAACTTTATTATTGCCTCTAGGGCATATTTCCTTCAGTCTCCTACTTGCACTAGAGTCAATAATCTAGTTCACATCACCATGTGATTTAATACCAATAGTTCACATCACCATGTGATTAACACCCATAGTTCACATCGACATGTGACCAACACCCAAAGGGTTTACTAGAGTCAATAATCTAGTTCACATTGCTATGTGATTAACACCCAAAGGGTACTAAGGTGTGATCATGTTTTGCTTGGGAGAGAAGTTTAGTCAATGGGTCTGCCACATTCAGATCCGTAAGTATTTTGCCAATTTCTATGTCAACAATGCTCTGCACGGAGCTACTCTAGCTAATAGCTCCCAATTTCAATATGTATCTAGATTGAGATTTAGATTCATCTGGATCAGTGTCAAAATTTGCATCGACGTAACCCTTTATGACGAACCTTTTTGTCACCTCCATAATCGAGAAACATATCCTTATTCCACTAAGGATAATTTTGACCGTTGTCCAGTGATCTACTCCTAGATCACTATTGTACTCCCTTGCCAAAAATAGTGTAGGGTATACAATAGATCTGGTACACAACATGGCATATTTTATAGAACCTATGGCCAAGGCATAGAGAATGAGCTTCATTCTCTTTCTATCTTCTGCCGTGGTCGGGCTTTGAGTCTTACTCAGTTTCACACCTTGTAACACAGGCAAGAACTCTTTCTTTGACCGTTCCATTTTGAACTACTCCAAATTCTTGTCAAGGTATGTACTCATTGAAAAACTTATCAAGCGTCTTGATCTATCTCTATAGATCTTGATGCTCAATATGTAAGCAGCTTCACCAAGGTCTTTCTTTGAAAAACTCCTTTCAAACACTCATTTATGCTTTGTAGAATAATTCTACATTATCTCCGATCAACAATATGTCATTCACATATACTTATCAGAAATGATGTAGTGCTCCCACTCACTTTCTTGTAAATACAGGCTTCACCGCAAGTCTGTATAAAACTATATGCTTTGATCAACTTATCAAAGCGTATATTGCAACTCTGAGATGCTTGCACCAGTCCACAGATGGATCGCTGGAGCTTGCATATTTTGTTAGCACCTTTAGGATTGACAAAACCTTCTGGTTGCATCATATACAACTCTTCTTTAATAAATCCATTAAGGAATGCAGTTTTGTTTATCCATTTGCCAGATTTCATAAAATGTGGCAATTGCTAACATGATTCGGACAGACTTAAGCATAGATACGAGTGAGAAACTCTCATCGTAGTCAACACCTTGAACTTGTCAAAAACCTTTTGCGACAATTCTAGCTTTGTAGATAGTAACACTACTATCAACGTCCGTCTTCCTCTTGAAGATCCATTTAATCTCCATGGCCCGCCGATCTTTGGGCAAGTCAATCAAAGTCCATACTTTGTTCTCATACATGGATCTCATCGCAGATTTCATGGCCTCAAGCCATTTCGTGAAATCTGGGCTCATCATCGCTTCCTCATAGTTCGTAGGCCCGTCATGGTCAAGTAACACGACCTCCAGAATAGGATTATCGTACCACTCTGGTGCGGATCTCACTCTGGTTTACCTACGAGGTTTGGAAGTAACTTGATCTGAAGTTACATGATCACCATCATTAGCTTCCTCACTAATTGGTGTAGTAGTCACAGGAACAGATTTCTATGATGAACTACTTTCCAATAAGGGAGCAGGTACAGTTACCTCATCAAGTTCTACTTTCCTCCCACTCACTTCTTTCAAGAGAAACTCCTTCTCTAGAAAGGATCCATTCAAAGCAATGAATATCTTGCCTTCGGATCTGTGATAGAAGGTGTACCCAACATTTTCTTTTGGGTATCCTATGAAGACGCATTTATCTGATTTGGGTTTGAGCTTATCAGGTTGAAACTTTTTCACATAAGCATTGCAACCTCAAACTTTAAGAAACGACAACTTAGGTTTCTTGCCAAACCATAGTTCATACGGTGTCGTCTCAACGGATTTAGATGGTGCCCTATTTAACGTGAATGCAGCTGTCTCTAATGCATAACCCAAAAACGATAGTGGTAGATCGGTAAGAGACATCATAGATCGCACCATATCCAATAAAGTGCGGTTATGACGTTCGGACACACCATTACACTATGGTGTTCCAGGTGGCGTGAGTAGTGAAACTATTTCACATTGTTTTTAACTGAAGGCCAAACTCGTAACTCAAATATTTTACTTCTGCGATTATGTCGTAGAAACTTTTATTTTTTTACGTTGATTCTCCGCTTCACTCTGAAATTCTTTGAACTTTTCAAATGTTTCAGACTTGTGTTTCATCAAGTAGATATACTCATATCTGCTCAAATCATCCGTGAAGATCAGAAAATAATGATACCTGCCGCGAGCCTCAATATTCATTGGACCACATACATCAGTATGTATGATTTCCAACAAATCTGTCGCTCGCTCCATTGTTCCAGAGAACGGAGTCTTAGTCATCTTGCTCATGAGGCATGGTTCGCAAGCATCAACTGATTCATAATCATGTGATTCCAAAAGCCCATCAGCATGGATTTTCTTCATGCGCTTTACACCAATATGACCTAAACCGCAATGCCACAAATAAGTTGCACTATCATTATTAACTTTGCATCTTTTGGTATCACTACGATCGAGATCAAACGAACCATTTTCATTGGGTGTGTAACCATATAAGGTTTTATTCATGTAAACAGAACAACAATTTATTCTCTTACTTAAATGAATAACCGTATTGCAATAAACATGATCAAATCATATTCATGCTCAACGCAAACACCCAATAACACTTATTTAGGTTCAACACTAATCCCAAAAGTATAGGGAGTGTTCGATGATGATCATATCAATCTTGGAACCACTTCCAACACACATCATCACTTCACCCTTAACAAGTCTATGTTCATTCTGCAACTCCTGTTTCGAGTTACTACTCTTAGCAACTAAACCAGTATCAAATACTGAGGGGTTGCTACGAACACTAGTAAAATACACATCAATAATCTGTATATCAAATATACCTTTGTTCACTTTTCCATCCTTCTTATCCGCCAAATACTTGGGGCAGTTCCGCTTCCAGTGACTAGTCCCTTTGCAGTAGAAGCACTTAGTCTCAGGCTTAGGACCAGACTTGGGCTTCTTCACTTGAGTAGCAACTTGCTTGCCATTCTTATTGAAGTTCCCCTTCTTTCCTTTGCCCTTTTCTTGAAACTAGTGGTCTTGTCTACCATCAACACTTGATATTTTTCTTGACTTCTACCTTCGTTGATTTCAGCATTACGAAGAGCTTGGGAATCGTTTCCGTTATCCCTTGCATATCATAGTTCATCACGAAGTTCTACTAACTTGGTGATGGTGACTAGAGAATTCTGTCGATCACTATCTTATCTGGAAGATTAACTCCCACTTGATTCAAGCGATTGTAGTACCCAGACAATCTGAGCACATGCTCACTCCTTGAGCTATTCTCCTCCATCTTTTAGCTATAGAACTTCTTGGAGACTTCATATCTCTCAACTCGGGTATTTGCTTGAAATATTAACTTCAACTCCTGGAACATCTCATATGGTCCATGATGTTCAAAACATCTTTGAAGTCCCGATTCTAAGCCGTTTAAGAATGGTGCACTAAACTATCAAGTAGTCATCATATTGAGCTAGCCAAACGTTCATAACGTCTGCATCTGCTCCTGTAATAGGTCTGTCACCTAGCGGTGCATTAAGGACATAATTCTTCTGTGCAGTAAGGAGGATAATCCTCAGATCACGGATCCAATTCGCATCATTGCTACTAACATCTTTCAACTTAATTTTCTCTAGGAACATATCAAAATAAAACAGCGGAGCTAAACATGAGCTTTTGATCTACAACATAGATATGCTAATACTACCAGGACTAAGTTCATGATAAATTAAAGTTCAATTAATCATATTACTGAAGAACTCCCACTTAGAAAGACATCCCTCTAATCTTCTAAGTGATCACGCGATCCAAATCAACTAAACCATAACCGATCATCACGTGAAATGGAGTAGTTTTCAATGGTGAACATCACTATGTTGATCATATCTACTATATGATTCACGCTCAACCTTTCGGTCTCAGTGTTCCGAGGCCATATCTGCATATGCTAGGCTCGTCAAGTTTAACCTAAGTATTCTGCGAGTGCAAAACTGGCTTGCACCCGTTGTAGATGGACGTAGAGCTTATCACACCCGATCATCACGTGGTGTCTGGGCACGATGAACTTTGGCAACGGTGCATACTCAGGGAGAACACTTTTATCTTGAAATTTAGTGAGAGATCATCTTATAATGCTACCGTCAATTAAAGCAAGATAAGATGCATAAAAGATAAACATCACATGCAATCAAAATATGTGACATGATATGGCCATCATCATCTTGTGCCTTTGATCTCCATCTCCAAAACATCGTCATGATTTCCATCGTCACCGGCATGACACCATGATCTCCATCATCTTGATCTATATCAATGTGTCGTCACATGGTTGTCTCGCCAACTATTGCTCTTGCAACTATTGCTATCGCATAGCGATAATTGTAAAGCAATTATTTGGCGCTTGCATCTTATGCAATAAAGAGACAACCATAAGGCTTCTGCCAGTTGCCGATAACTTCAACAAAACATGATCATCTTATACAACAACTTATATCTCATCACGTCTTGACCATATCACATGACAAGATGCCCTGCAAAAACAAGTTATACGTCCTCTACGTTGTTGTTGCAAGTTTTACGTGGCTGCTACGGGCTTAAGCAAGAACCAATCTTACCTATGCATCAAAACCACAATTATAGTTTGTCAAGTTGGTGCTATTTTAACCTTCGCAAGGACCGGACGTAGCCACACTCAGTTCAACTAAAGTTGGAGAAACTGACACCCGCCAGCCACCTGTGTGCAAAGCACGTCGGTAGAATCAGTCTCGCGTAAGCGTACGCGTAATGTCAGTCCTGGCCGCTTCATCCAACAATACCGCCAAACCAAAGTATGACATGCTGGTAAGCAGTATGACTTATATCACCCACAACTCACTTGTGTTCTACTCGTGCATATAACATCAACGCATAAAACCTAGGCTCTGATGCCACTGTTGGGGAACGTAGTAATTTCAAAAAAATTCCTACGCACACGCAAGATCATGGTGATGCATAGCAACGAGAGGGGAGAGTGTTTTCTATGTACCCTCGTAGACCAGAAGCGGAAGCGTTAGCACAACGCGGTTGATGTAGTCGTACATCTTCACGGCCCGACCGATCAAGCACCGAAACTACGGCACCTCCGAGTTCTAGCACACGTTCAGCTCGATGATGAACCCCGGACTCTGATCCAGCAAAGTGTCGGGGAAGAGTTCCGTCAACACGACGGCGTGGTGACGATCTTGATGTTCTACCGTTGCAGGGCTTCGCCTAAGCACCGCTACAATATTATCAAGGATTATGGTGGAGGGGGGCACCGCACACGGCTAAGAGAACGATCACGAAGATCAACTTGTGTGTCTAGAGGTGCCCCCTACCCCTGTATATAAAGGAGCAAGTTGGAGAGGCCGGCCGGCCCTTGGGGCGCGCCAAGGAGGGGGAGTCCTCCTCCTATTAGGAGTAGGACTCCCCTTTCCTAGTCCAACTAGGAAGAGAGAAGGGGGAAGGAAAGAGAGGGAGAGGGAGAGGGAAAGAGGGGCCGCGCCCCCCTCCCCTAGTCCAATTAGGACTCCCCATGGGAGGGGGTGCGCCACCTCCTGGGCTGCTGCCCTCTCTCTCCCCTCAGGCCCACTAAGGCCCAATACTTCCCCGGGGGGTTCCAGTAACCCTTCCGGCACTCCGGTTTTCTCCGAAATCACCCGAAACACTTCCGGTGTCCGAATATAGCCGTCCAATATATCGATCTTTATGTCTCGACCATTTCGAGACTCCTCGTCATGTCTGTGATCATATCCGGGACTCTGAACAACCTTCAGTACATCAAAATATATAAACTCGTAATGAAACTGTCATCGTAACGTTAAGCGTGCGGACCCTACGGGTTCGAGAACAATGTAGACATGACCGAGACATGTCTCCGGTCAATAACCAATAGCGGAACCTGGATGCTCATATTGGCTCCTACATATTCTACAAAGATCTTTATCGGTCAGACCGCATAACAACATACATTGTTCCCTTTGTCATCGGTATGTTACTTGCCCGAGATTCGATCGTCGGTATCTCAATACCTAGTTCAATCTTGTTATCGGCAAGTCTCTTTACTCGTTCCATAATACATCATCTCACAACTAACTCATTAGTTGCATTGCTTGCAAGGCTTAAGTGATGTGCATTACCGAGAGGGCCCAGAGATACCTCTCCGACAATCGGAGCGACAAATCCTAATCTCGTAATATGCCAACCCAACATGTACCTTTGGAGACACATGTAGAGCACCTTTATAATCACCCGATTACGTTGTGACGTTTGGTAGCACACAAAGTGTTCCTCCGGCAAACGGGAGTTGCATAATCTCATAGTCACAGGAACATGTATAAGTCATGAAGAAAGCAATAGCAACATACTAAACGATCGGGTGAGAAGCTAATGGAATGGGTCATGTCAATCACATCATTCTCCTAATGATGTGATCTCGTTAATCAAATGACAACTCATGTCCATGGTTAGGAAACATAACCATCTTTGATCAACGAGCTAGTCAAGTAGATGCATACTAGTGACACTCTGTTTGTCTATGTTTTCACACATGTATTATGTTTCTTGTTAATACAATTATAGCATGAATAATAAACATTTATCATGATATAAGGAAATAAATAATAACTTTATTATTGCCTCTAGGGCATATTTCCTTCACAGACCTACCTCAAATGAACTAATAGGTAACGACATAGCCTTCTGGCAATAATAAATCCTACCACAAAAGGACTAAGTGCATAATATAAAACATACGTAATTGAAGGAATGATCAAATGTGAACTTTCCTGGTAATAGTTGATGAAGATTATATCGCTCTCAAAAATTTACTTAATAAAACTATTCGTCACTCTCCGATGAAAAATCTATAAATTCAAACATTGCATTCACATAATCTATCATTTCGGAGAACCAAAAAGAACATGCAAAGCAAAAAGTCTCAAAAAAACCAAATGAACATACAACACACTTAACTATCACAAAATATTCTAGGTGCAACACAACATAGGCATGGGGTTCAGAATTTGTGATGTGAAGCATAGTGCATACAAGGCATATGAGTAAAACTACTATGGACAGATCCTAAGTGTGCGAAAATATTTTGACAAAGGTCTAGGTGATAGGGTTTGGCTACGATGACAAAGTGCAAAAAGAATCAACTTAATCGGAGCTACGGTTTAGGAGATATGGCCATTTGAAGTTTGAATTCAAATCTTAATAATTTCAAATTTGAATATGACAAAAGTTTACAAAACTGACACCACTAGATAGATCTAAACATGACGAAGAATTTGCCGCTGGTTTCATCGAATTTGGAGTTACGGTTAAAAAGTTGTGGCTAACTAAAGTTCAGGGACCAATCTTCAAATCCTAGGGACAAATCAGTGAAATAGAAACTAAAATATACTGCGAACAGGCCCTTGGACACGTGGCAGATTCCTACTAGTGCATACCCATTCGTTGTGGAGCTTAACCGGTGGACGGTCGACATATAAGAAAAACGGGCTACCACGGCTAAACTAAGTGAACCGACTGGTTTAAAAATAAAACCGGTGAGTTTTTTTGTGTAATGGTTCAAAAAAACCTAGACTTAGAAAAGAAGGAGGGGGCGAAGCGGCTCATAGAGGGCAACTGCGACGGCGCTGGCGTCGGGCAGGACCTCGGCGTCGACGGGGCCGGCGGCTCCGGTAGTCCTCGGCGGCGGCGAACGGGTCGGGGAGGTGTGCCGTGGCGCTGGCTTGTCCGGTGGTGTAGTCGGCGGGTGGTGGGATGGCCTAGACGGCGAGGTAGAGGGCAACGACTTCGTGCTCCGGCAAGGGCGTGGCACGTTGGGGCGGCGTCTCCGGGCAACCTAGGCGACAAAAAAAATGTCAAACGGGTGCGGGACGGCAAGGGAACAAATTTTTGACAGAGGAGAGGTCTTGGGGGTTCCACCGACGATGGAAACAACGGCGGAGAGCTTCAGCTCTGGCGAGATCCAAATGGACGGGACGGCGGCTGTGAGGAGCGAGGGACGATGCGGAGTGGCAGAATGGAGAGAGGGGGGGGTCAAGGGCTCTTTATAGGCGCGAGTAGGAGGCGCGGGGCTGCGGGATAAGCCTTATCCTCAAAGGTGAGGTACGGTGGTTGTGAGCGGCGGGCTCGTGCTCTATTCCGAGCGGGGGAGGCGGGAGGTTGGGGACGACAGGCGGGGCCCACGGGTTGGCTGGACAAAGAGGGAGACGAGGAGCGGGAGAGCAAGGGCGAAGCCTTCGGGCGTTTTTTTTGAGAAATCGCCTTCGGGCGCTAGGAGTTGCGGCGCTGGCCTTGGGCCTTGGGTCGGATTCGGCCAGTGGTTGGCTGGTGCGCGCGCACGTGTATTTTTTCACAGAAAGAAGAACTGCAATAGAGAGAAAATAAATAAAAATCTACATAGGCATATTATATACCAAAATGTTCAGAAAAATAGCAAGAATAAGATTAACTAATTTTCAAGTTAAAATAAATTTCATAACAATTCATAAAAGTCAAACAGTGCTACTATTGCATTTAAAATCAATAAAAATCATTTTTAAAATAGAAAAATAATTTCAAATTTATTTTCTCCTAATTTTCTATTGAAGGGAATAATTTTACCCTTATTTCCATTTATTTATTTTTAGGAGAAAAATAATTTGAATATAAACCCAAATAACTCCCAATTGGATTTGAATTTGGAATTTCAAACAACTTCAAATGGAAAAATAGTTTCAAATAACTTCAAAGTGAGTTCCAAATTATTTATTTGAAACTTCCAACTCTCTTTCTTTGAATTTGAAGAAGTCATTTTATCTTCCCTCATGAACTCATTGAGTTGCTTAAAGTTTCTAAATTTGAAATGTTTCAAATGGAATTCAAATCATTTTGAAACCCCTTTTTATCTTCTACTAATAAAAGAAATAAGTATTCTTAGTCCGTCATGCTATTTTATGGAAAACTCCCTAATGTTTCTGACATTAAACTTGCAGTACATATCAAATGTTTTTTAAAATACTCAATCTTCTAAACCTTAACTCCAAATTTAACATGTTATATATGAAATTTGATTAGAAAAATATGTAGAATCTGAATATGATGTTATTTTACCTGTTAATAATTTAATATATACTATCTAGGCTGAAATTTTAATACCCACACCAATGCTTCCTCGCCTCTGGCCATCAACCTATCGCATCGTTTACCATCCCCGGTGGCGGTACGATCCTCTACCTTTTCTCGATAGGCATGGTGCCAACATCAGCAAATGACCCAGTAGCCTACCGGCGCGCCACCATCGGCCTGTTAGACGACACACACCATAACCTTTGCTGAGCCGCTCTTCCCTATAGGCGGCAAGTTCTGGCCACATCAAGACGAGTCGCAGTGCCGCATCGTCCTCCGCCGCCTGAAATGGGGTCGGCCTGTTGGACGATGGGCACCACAAGATCGTTTGTTTTTATCATTTTTCTTGACTCACTTATAAAAACACATCATCCCGAACATGACATGAATAAATGCATGATCACTTGCTCGTTTCTTTGTACGAATTAAATCTGCCTGCAAGCCGTGTTGAAATAGAACACCTGTAGAATCTTAAACTATGCTTTTATAGATTAAGACCATCTTTGTTTGGGTCATAGCTACAAATTCTTAGATTATATACCATCTTTTATAAATTAAGAGTGTGTGGTATTTTTTTCTCCCGTTGCAACACACGGGCCTTTTTGCTAGTTTCTTTAAATGGAAGAAGTCATATTATCTTCACTCTAGGGTTTTGTGATGAGATGAATTTGAATTCATGGACATCAAAAATACAAGATGAAAGTTTTGGGAAAGTCCTTTTAATCCCTCTCATTGAACTTTCAAATAGTTTCAATTTCCACTCAATTTCACACAATCAATCACACAACAATCAAATAAACAATCATAATTACTTATTTAATATAAAATTCCAAAATTTAGAATTTTGGGATGTTACAAACTACCACCCTTAAAATGAATCTTGTCCTCGAGATTCGGAGAGGCTAGAAAAAAGTTTAGTTTTGGGGGGTCTCCTTGAAAATCCATTCATCAACACAAGGTATGGGGTGCTACCACCCTTAGAAGCATGGTTACGGTTCCAACAAAACTCATGTACTCCATCCTTTGCGTTGACGGTTTCGGTCTTCTCATATTCTCCAAGATAACTCCTTCACTTGTGCTCTTCCAGTAAGGGCATGGCCTTTTCCTCAAAATTTGGAGTCCTTGCATCAAATAAGATCCTTCCGAGTTTGGGGCTTCTTAGCTGACAGGTCTGTCGCCAATGCTAAACAACTATCGAAAACCTCATGGTGGTCGACAATTATTGGTTCCTCCTGCAAGAAATGGGTCTGGGCTGAACCTCACCGCATAACCTACGATTGGCAACATGTGCCTATATAGGGTTTCCGTTGTCCTGCCATTCTAAGGCTTTTAGTTTGTCGTGTCGACACTCTTCTAGGCTTTTATGGCTCTCTGATTTTCCATCAACATATGATAGTTCATGATAGAAGTCTCCGGTATGGGGGCCAATCCATCCCATACTTGAATCATTAACACATACGCAGATAGTGAATCACGTATTCTAACACTTGGGCATCCTCACAAGCATTGCAAAACTTCTCTTCTCCATGAACTGGGTTTGGGTAAATCCATTGGTTCTGCAAGCCAAACAAAACCTCTATCGTTTCTTGAAAACTCTCGGGTTTACGTAACCTCCTATGAAACATCTGCTGATGAAATCACAACTTCTTATAGAATTCTTTTCTTCAACAAGATTGTGCTTGTTTCCTTATCAAATCCTGGGTCCTGTGGGTTATGGGCCCACTTCAACACTTGTATATCTTTAACTCATCCTTGGAGCTACTATTGTTCTATATTCCATCATTACATCTCATTTAAATCCAATAGTACTTCATTCCTTCATACTCTTGGGGTAACCATCATAACAAAACTCTAATGTATTTTGTCCAAACTCCACTCTGCGGAAAACATTTTCCTTTCCATTGGTCAAGTGTTCTCACAGGGTATTACCATTAAAATAAAAATGTACTGGTTCATCCATGATTCATATTCTCTTCATATTAAATCCTTTATTACATCCTTAACCACTACTCAAAACTCAAAGTTCCAAAGTACTTTATTACAAATGTTGCCATCCACATAGTTTGGCATGGTCAAGCATTACTTCCATCTCCATTGATTTGCCCTACTTGAAGATGTTTTAGTCCCACTTGAATTGTGCGATGTGATCCTTGAAATCATCGACCTTTTTTTCATGATGGTGGCCATGAGCTTCAACTCCACCATCTCTACATGCACCTCCCTCAGGTATTCCTGAGTATGATGAAGTCTTGCTTCAAGCATTTCTCCAATTTGACGTATGGCTTCCATAGAAGCTTCACGAACAGAGTCAAAGAATGTTGCTCGTGGTACTCGAGAAATGAAAAGGTATTGCCCCATAGTCTTTGGGCAAACTCCCTTCACACGGTGGAGGTGTACCTCCACGTACCAATGTTCAACTCCATTCTCCATGAAAGGATAACCATTGTAAACTCCATCTCCTTTAAGACGAATATGCTTCATCATGTACTTCAGGATCTTTGGGTAATCCTGATCACTAGTCAAGGTCATGATCGTTTCCGGGCCCTTGAGAAAAGACTCGTAAAGGTTTTTCATCTGCAGGTATAAGATAGAAGGGGTATTCAGGATAATGTATGTATTTCCTTGGGTGAAATGTGGTTGTTTTACCGAAAAAGGTTTGGGTCAGCTTGTCCAATGGTTCAAGGTTCAAGTCTAGGTGAGATAGTGAGAGAGATACTCTCAATCAACAAACAACACCTAACATTTCATATGAGATTCCAAACATACCAACTTTTTATTGCTTCACGAGCTATTACAATCTCCATTTCATAACTCAACTGAACATACCCAATGAAAATGATAGTGTGTTCCACATTTATTACATGCTTTATTCCAATACCAAGATCTCAACTACTCTTCTCAAGCTTTCCTTGGGTCTGAACATTCTCTGGTAAAATTTCCTACTCCTTTGCAGCGTAAACAAATGACGCCAGACAAATCCAGGGGCTTCCTAGTGGTTATCTTGGCTCCTTGGGTTTTTGGCTACGTTGCTAGGCATTTTCTTGCATCTAAATCCTTGCATCTGTAACAAGTGATATGACTTCGGTCCTTCTTTGCAAAAATTGGGTTGTTAAGGCGATACATGTTGTTTCTCTTCCTCGACTTCTTTGTTTCGATCAATTATTCTATTTCTTGTGGATCAAACTCCACTTCTTACGTCGGGAAGTCTCCCAGATACTCTTGGCTTTGCTTTGTGCAATACAGTGAAAAATGTCCTTCTCCACATGAATAGCAGGCATTGGAGTAAAATCTATTTAGGCTTTCTCCATCAGGGTCGTCAACATCTTCCTTCATCACAGGTTCTTTTAAACTTTCCCTGAGGGTTTCTTTCATTACTTCCTTCTGCTGCTTGGTAATTTCTTGTACCTTGGGGTAAATATGACACTGGGCAGGGTAGTGTGCAGTTCCTTCGCACAAGAAACAAGTAACCTGCCTAGTTGGGCATTCTTCTGCTGGGTGATCTCCTTCACAATGAGGGCATCCATCCTTGTGTTCTTCATGGGTGTGTCCTATTTCTCCGCATATCTTGCAGGCACAAGGTTCCTTTATCGGTTTATCACCGTGCTTCCGGATAAGATGGGATCCCAACAGAGTCTTCTTCAATTCCTGCCAAGTTTTTGCTCCACTACATCCTTGTATGGCCTAATGCATTTTCCACCAGGTTGTAGCACTTTTTGTAAAGTACTGAAGAGTGTATTGAACCTCATACTTCCTTGCAACCAAGTTCCTCCCGAAGTGATTCTCCATGTTCTGAATCCATAGTTCTGCCTCCAACTAAGTCATCGGTCCAGAGAATACAAGTCCATCTTCATTCATCATCTATTGGGTCCAAGGGTTTTGAGATGAGATAAGAGGGATAAAGACATACACACAATACAAACAATATAGTTTTGAAAATAAGTTTTATTTGTTGATGTCGAAAAACCCACACAAAATATGACATCTCACGAATCATCGCATCTAACATGAGTATACAACAAGGGTTTTGTCTTCTAAAGGTTATATAAATCTTGGAATTCTTCAGTGTCTTCAAATCCTCTGAGTCTTTGACTGTTGTAGCTTCAACTCTTCTAATGCATGGTGAAATCCTCTTTACTCTGAAGTGGTCCTCAATTGTCCGGTACCTTGCCCTTCTTCGAGTGGTCTCGTCAGTTGATCCTCCGTGTGGTCAAAGGGAAAAGGGTATTGTCTAACTATTTGAAGTAAAGGAAAGATTTGATAAAGCTTAGAAAAGAAGAGAGATAAAGAATCTTTTTGAAAATAAAGTTTTAGAGAAATCATTTCCTAAGGGCTTTCCAGTTTCTAGGGTCACGTCCTATAGTCAACATGTGCTCTGATACCATCTCTGTAGCGACCCGACATCAAACGGTCAAGCCTCTGTGTATCTGTGCCATCCCTGGATCGGTATGTTGGCACACATAGTACATCAATGTATATATCAAAGAGCAATCACATGTATAAATAACGTAAGACTGATATATACCTCATAATTCTCAACGCCAACGAGTGTGGAGTCCCATCAATGCCAACGACAGGTTGAGTGTAGACCATAACCCTACAAGCAACTCTTACTCGTTGTAGAAATACCTGCAAAATTAGACGTTGCGGCCCTGTAGGTCAGTACATTGAATGTACTGGCAAGTCACATCATAAGAATAATGAACCTATTTGTACATGCAATTTGGTTGGTGGAAAGCTCTAAGTTTAGTTTTTGCATAAAGTTAGTTTTCCCTAGAATAAAAGATATTATTCTACTACTACATTATAACATAGGATGAGTTGGCATAACCAACTCAATCCATTTCCAAAGTTTCATTTAAAACCCAACCGTTTAAATTAAGAGTGATAAGATCTCCCAGCATTTCCACTGCTAGATGCTCAAGTTGTCCGTAACCGGGGACACGACTAATCGATTAGGTTTTAACACTCTGCAGAGGTTTGCGCACTTTTCCCCACAATACTCAATCACCTCCCAGTATTTCCCCTTAACCCACGGATAGGCCGGTACACCTACTCATTCTACATCTGCTAGCATATCCCGGAAGAGGTCACACTATCTACTCAACTAAGCCAGAGCCCATAATGGCTTTTGGCTGCACGCGTAATCTTCTAGATATGAAAATACATTTGATCCCTTTGAGCCTGGGCGGCCGACCACTAGTGGTGCACCACCATGGATTAACCATGCATGCTCCCACTATACTTCGCCAGCATTCAAACCAAATACCGCCCAGGTAGTTCATTTACATGTCTCTGTCCTGATTACTACTTTGTCACTCATGTCTCACCATGTTCGCTTCCCAAACCACATCTACATTTAGCGAGGCAAAAATAAACTTACAAGATGCTGACAAGGATATATAGATCAGACCTACCTCAAATGAACTACTAGGTAACAACATAGCCATCTGGCAACAATAAATCCTACCATGCAATCCTACCACAAAAGGACTGAGTGCATAATATAAAACATACGTAATTGAAGGAATGATCAAATGTGAACTTGCCTGGTAATAGTTGATGGAGATTATATCGCTCTCAGAAATTTACTTAATAGAACTATTCGTCACTCTCCGATGAAAAATCTATAAAGTCAAACATTGCATTCACATAAGCAATCATTTCGGAGAACCAAAAAGAACATGCAAAGAAAAAAGTCTTGAAAAAACCAAATGAACATACAACACACTTAATTATCACAAAATATTCTAGGTGCAACACAACATAGGCATGGGGTTCAGAATTTGTGATGTGAAGCATAGTGCATACAAGGCATACGAGTAAAACTACTATGGACAGATCCTAAGTGTGTGAAAATATTTTGAGAAAGGTCTAGGTGATAGGGTTTGTCTATGGTGACAAAGTGGAAAAAGAATCAACTTAATTAGAGCTACGGTTTAGGAAATATGGCCATTTGAAGTTTGAATTCAAATCTGAATAATTTCAAATTTGAATATGACAAAAGTTTACAAAACTGATACCACTGGATAGATCTAAACATAACGAAGAATTTGCCGCTTGTTTCATAGAATTTGGAGTTACGGTTAAAAAGTTGTGGCTAACTAAATTTCAGGCACCAATCTACAAATCCTAGGGACAAATCAGTGAAACATAAACTAAAATATACGGCGAACAGGCCCTTGGCCACGTGGAATATTCCTACTAGTGCATACCAATTCATTGCGGAGCTTAACCAGCGGATGATCGACATATAAGAAAAACGGGCAACCGCGGCTGAATTAAGTGAACCGGCTGGTTTAAAAATAAAACCGGCAGGTTCTTTTCCGTGTAATGGTTCAAAAAAACCTAGACTTAGAAAAGAAGGAGGGGCGAGGCAGCTCACAGAGGGCAACTACGGTGGCACCGGTGTCAGTGTCAAAACTTGCGGATCTCGAGTAGGGGGTCCCGAACTGTGCGTCTAAGGTTGATGGTAATAGGAGACAGGGGACTCGATGTTTTACCCAGGTTCGGGCCCTCTTGATGGAGGTAATACCCTATGTCCTGCTTGATTGATATTGATGAATGTGAGTATTACAAGAGTTGATCTACCATGAGATCGTAATGGCTAAAACCCTAGAAGTCTAGCCTATATGACAAAGGTATTGAGTATATCCTTTCCGGACTACACCCTGTTTATATAGACACTGGGGGATCTAGGGTTACATAGAGTCGGTTACATAAGATGGAATCTTCATTGTAGTTCTCCAAGCTTGCCTTCCATGCCAAGGAGAGTCCTATCCGGACACAGGTACAGTCTTCGATCTTCATATCTTCACAACCCATCAGTCCGGCCCATAGATAACAGGTCGGACGCCCGAGGACCCCTTAGTCCAGGACTCCCTCAGTAGCCCCTGAACCTGGCTTCAATGACAAGGTATCCGACGCGTAGTGCTGTCTTCGGCATTGCAAGGCGGGTTCCTCCTTCCGAACTCCCGAATAGTCTCCAGACGAATTGATCGTGTCCAGACCTGTAACACGCGCCGCACATAACCGCACAGAGAATATAATAACACATACGTCCAATCTGTTGACAACTTTAGCAATGCGACGTCAAGCCTATCCGGTCATAATTTCGAACCGTTTTTCGCCCCATGTTTCGGGACACAGTTGTCATTGGCACGTCTTGTCAAAGTAGAGATCGTGTCCCCTTATTGCGGGATTCTCATCAATACAGGCGTGGGTAACCCAACCGCGCCATTTACATAGCCCTTGGGAGCAGGCGAATTTTAAGGCGAATGGGGGCGTTCGATATTCACCGCCCTTATAAGGAGATAAGATTCCCCTTTCTTCTCACACGCTTTCTTCCTGCATCTCCGTTCTTGAGTTCCAACGCCCAAGTCCTCATTTGCTCCCATTCAAACAAACACCCAGCCATGTCCGGATCCAGAGGTCAAGGCAAATGGATGGCCTCCTTAGTTAAGGAGGAGGACATCGCCGAGCTTCAGGCAGCCGGTTACCTGGCGAAGGAAATCGCCCACCGTCTTGTAGCCCGGGGATAAATCATCCCCACACCGAAGCCCAACGAGAGGGTAGTGTTCATCCCTCATTTCCTCCGCGGGCTAGGGTTTCGACTCCACCCCTTCATCCGCGGGATAATGTTGTACTACGGGATAGACTTCCATGATCTATCCCCGAACTCCTTCCTCAATATCTCGGCGTTCATCGTCGTGTGCGAGGCCTTCCTCCGCATCCACCCCCACTTTGGGCTGTGGCTCAAAACCTTCAACGTGAAGCCCGAGGCAGTGGACGGACAGCACGCAGAGTGCAGGGGCGCCATGGTGAGCAAGCTCCCCAATGTCCCCTGGCCAAAAGGCACATTCATGGAATCTGTCAATGAATGGCAGAAGCCATGGTTCTACATCACCGAACCCCGTGATGCCACCTGGGCCGTGGCTGCCGAATTCCATTCCGGCGCCCCTATGCGGCTCACCTCCTGGGTCGAGAAGAGCCCAAACTGGTGGTCGTCGGATGAGATGATTGCACTGCAAACGTGTATCCAAAGTATGATCGATAAGGACATCAAGCTTGTAGACATAATAAAAGTGATGTTGGTGCGCCGAATCCTTCCCTGCCAGAGCCGAAGCCGTCCCCTATGGGATTTCAACCCGAAGAAACACCATACCCTGGTGAGGCTTTTTGAAACGACTCACGAAGATGCCTGGAAGTTGCTTTTCAAGGGCAAAGAGATACCGCCGACCACTGGCTCGAACCGGGGTCACGACATAAATCACCCTCCCAACGAGGTATGTTGTTTTCAACACATCCCTTACTTTCTTGTTTCAAGGATGATATCTAAGCTTCTATTACCATTGCTTTTTCAGTATTGGTTGAAGAAGGCGAAACAGATCTGGTGTCCGGCTCCCTTGCCCGAGGAGCCAGTCATCCCACGCTTAGCAAAGATGCTGGAGCCGTCACCTTATAAGGCACCGGAGAAGAAGGCCACAGGGAAGGCCAAGGGGGACCGGAGCGGCCTCCTCTGCAAGGGTACCTCGGACGCGACGTCCGAAGACAAGGCCCATTCCCCTGCCACCGAAGACAATGCGGATGAGGAGGAGGAGAGCGACTCTCCCCCTGATGGGGGGAGGAAGAAGAGGGCGGCCTCCGCAACTCTGGAGGCGGAGGCGCCCAAAAGGGGGAAGGGCTCCCTCGTGGATAACTCCGCATGGGACGTCGAGGATAGTCTGGAGAGACGCCCCCGCGCTAAGTCTCGGGCCGCATCGTAAGTACTAACCTCTTTTCTGGCCATGAAGTTTCCCCTCTTTATTGTGCTGAGACGATTGATTATGTTATTGTAGTCCAGCCCACAACAGCCCTCCGCGATCCTCGTCAGGAGGCTCGCTGGATGCACACTCCCCCAAGAACAAGGATGATGCGGAGGTGCTGTCCTGAAGGACTGTTCCCGGTGGGGGAGAGGCTCAGGAGGCGCCCGAAGGCGTAACCCCCATCATTGGACACCAAGGGGAACCAATCCCCCCGCAGACTGGCGGGGAGGGCCGTATACAATGCGGCCCTCAACCTGACTCAATTCCGGAGACCGAGGTGGCTCCGGAATCTAGCACACACCGTCCTTCAAAAGAAGGGGGATGCCTGTTCCGCCGGTGGCCCCTGTCCAACCAGGGGCACAGGATAGTCTGCTGGGAGCGCTGCAAGGCGCTTCCATTATGGATGAGCACCGTGTCCTTATGGGCACGGTGGTTGAAAAGGTTCAGTCCGCCAAGAGCGGACTAACCGAGGCCTGCGGCAACCTGCTGACAGGTTTTGAGGTAGGTGACGCCAAAAGGAGAGAATCCCAATGTAGACAGCAGCCCCTGAGACACTGTCCGGTGTTCGGAAAGAAAAAACCGGACAGAGGATCAATCTCCTATGATAGGAAACTAACTAATTTTTTCTTAAATACAGGCGTAGTTGCTGGCCGCGGCCTTGCATACCGCCGAAGTCTCTGGACTGAAGCAGAAATTGGCGGAGGCCGAAGGAGAGCTGAGCCAAGTGAAGGGGCAGCTCCAGGAGAAACAAGGTAAGCAATAACCTGTTATATATTCGAAAAGAAGAAAATGATATGCGATGAACAAAATGACATGATTTGTACAGAAGCGACGACCGAGGTCGAGGCCCTGAGAAAGGCCCTAGCCGAAGCCGAGGGGAAGGCTGTCCAACAGCAAGCTGCCCGTAAGAAGCTCAAGGCCCGGGTCGGCGAGGTCCAGCAGGAGCTCCAGGACATGGTGGAGAAGTGTTAAGCCTTGGAGCACAAGACATTGGCTCGAGAGGCCGAACTTACCAAAGCTCGTCAGAGCGCGGAGGTCGCACGGAATGAGGCCCGGGACGCTCTCGAAGAGATCCAGGAGGCGAAGAAGATCACAGCAGGTAAGGCGTTTAACATGCAAAGCAAGTATGCGGAGAGGATGTACCTTTTACTAACCCGGATTCGGAGTTGCCCAGGGGCTTTTGTGGATATGCCGCGTAGTGTATCCGATGCTGTGGAGTTCTTTTGAGCCAGGGAAGGGGATTCTCCAGAGAAGCTGTTCTGGTCGCAGTATGCTATGCCAGAACATCCGGTGGCCTTTGCCGATCAACTGAAACAGTTGGTCAGCTGCATAGGATGGCCGAACTGGCCATGAAGGATTTAATAATCTGACTATGGCCAGCCGAAGCTATACCTAGCAGTTATTTTGGCCTCGTGAAGCGGGTGGTGGAGCTTTGTCCGCGGCTAGACATCATCAAGCGACCAGTCTGCATCGAGGGTTCCCGCATGGCCTTCGCTCGTTGCAAGATGTGGTGGGCGAAGATGGATGCCGTCGAGGTGGCCTGGGGGCCGCCGGAGGGCAAGGAGGACCGCACACCCAAGCGATATTTTGCAGATGTCTTGGAGGGATCTCGAGTCGTAGCAACACAGTGCGGGAAGGATCTTATTCTCAAATAAATACATTCATATTTTGCCTTGTATGATGAAAACAAATCCTCTTTGTAATATTTTTTATTATGTTTCAATTGTATCCTCTTGTGCGGCCGTGTTGTATGAAATTTGAGGATTGGCCAGTCGTCGGCTTCTGCCTTCACGTAGGTAGTACGGAGGTGTTCGGGATGGTATCTAAACAATCTTGATCCAATTATATGGTCCTTGAAGGAGTTGTTTAGCGCAACGAACCAAGAAACCAGACTATACGGCTTTGAACTCCCTCACTTAGCCATTGGAGTTTTATAATAAAACATAGGCGCAGCCCCTGGTATATGAACCAGGGTGTTGTCAGCGTTTGATCGGGAAGTACCGATCCTTCGTGAAATGCGGAAAAACCTCCAACGATTTGAGACCTCCAAATAGCTGACTGGCTCTCGCCGCATCATGACAGTCAGTTTTTGGCTTTCTCTACTGAGGTGCTCATCTGGTTTAGACCAGGGCACAATCGCAGTAGTTCTCCCTTTACTACCCTAGCCGATGTAGCGGAACGTAGGATAGCAAGCGCAAGAGCTGGGCAACCCAACTTTTGACCAAAGACATGATTCGGAGCCAATGCATATAATGCTAAATTTGGGGTGCCGAACTATACTTACAAGAAGTGTTCAGACTTTTGTTGCCGTAATGTGGGGGTGCTATAAAGCCCCTCGCAAACATCAAAACGTACCAAAGTGTACGGGTGCTACCTGATGGGGTTATCCACAAGGAAACTGAAAAAATAAAGCAAAGAGAGAAAGAGAACAGAAAAGATGTAAAGGTAAAAAGCTGGGGTCCTACAGCTCCAGCTACAAACAGTTTTCACTGTAATGTAATTAGTACGTCAAGGCACATTGATACAAGTAGTGCAATAAGCAACATGCTATTCAACATGCCGAAACCAGGGAAGAGATGAATGTGGGTCCTGGAAGATAGGTAGAGTAATCGTTAACGGAATCACCTAAAAAGTCCCCGTATGTCTGCGCTCCTCGCCATCTTGGCGTGTTTGTTCTTCAAGAGGACCGATAACCAGACCACCCAATGGGGTCTGTGGGATTAAAACCTGAAATAAAACAAGCAAATGTAAAAGTATATGTGTATCCGATGTCGGTTGAGCCGTGCCGTGGGTCACAAGCTAGCTATGTCTTCGTCAATGCCCATGGAATTTTGAGTGCATATTTATGTATGCGCGGCACGCAGGCCACCGCTTGATCGGGACTGAGACGGAGGCTGGATTGCTAGTCGAGCTCCTGACGAGCCCAGCTCTCCTGCCGCAGAGTAGTCCGGACCCTCTTAAGGGTGTCCGAGGGCTCGACAGCCGAATGAAGGTTCTGCTTGAGAAGGTCGATTTGTACTTCTGCTGCTAAGGCAGCTGTGTGCTCTTCTGTACGGAGAGAGCGTTTCGTATTGCCATTGACTGTTATGATGCCGCGTGGGCCGGGCATCTTGAGCTTGAGATAAGCATAGTGTGGCACTGTGTTGAATCGAGCAAACGTAGTTCGTCCGAGCAATGCATGATAGCTGCTACGGAATGGGACAATATGAAAGACTAACTCCTTGCTTAGGAAGTTGTCCGGAGATCCGAAGACAACCTCTAATGTGATTGAGCCCGTACGACGGGCCTCTACGCCTGGAATGACTCCTTTAAAGGTAGTCTTTGTAGGATTGACCCTTGATGGGTTAATGCCCATTTTTCGCACTGTATCCTAATAAAGCAGGTTGAGGCTGCTACCGCCGTGTCGGTGGGAACGACACCTATGGGATCACAAGAATCCCTACTACGGTTGCGGGGCGCGGGGTCGTGAGAAGAGCGGATCAAACAGATAGCACACGGTTCCTTTACCCAGGTTCGGGCCGCGAGGATGCGTAAAACCCTACTCCTACTTTGGTGGATTGTATATCTGTGTTCTTGAGCTAGCTGTGGGGCGTGAGGAGCTCCAATAAGCCGAATCCTTCTCCTGGTCGCCTCGGGCCTCCTTTTATAGGAAAAGGGGTAGCCACAGTGGCACACAGGAGGTGGAAAGGAAAACAGTGATGCGAGGTTATCCCTCGCATTACATGACAAGGCACATTTAATGTGTCTTGCCCAGGTGTCCTTGCTTTATTGGGGACAGGGGAGAGCCCTGTCTCGTTCGTCGCCGCTCCCTCTCGTGTTGACACGCGCCCTGTCCAGCGGCGCCCACGGTGCCATGTAGGCAGGCAGGCAGCTGAGGTGGCGCAGTGGTAGGTCTCCATGAAGATCTGCATGCCGCCACGCAGGTGCCTGCCCAGCTGGTTGGGTCGGCAGCTGCATGCGAACGGTGGTGGAGGTTTGACTGGCGTGGGCCTGATGGTGGCCCTATGGGTGCTCTTGGCACGGGCCTCGTCGGGGCCCCGGCAAGGGTCTTGTCGTGGCGCCTGCTGTCATCCCCGGCAAGGCTCTTGCCGGGGGCCTTGTGGTCCTCCTTGGCTGGGATCCCGCCAAGGATCATCATCTTCTAAAGGGTGTATCTGATCTTGAATGCCTTCACAAAGATCTGCATGCCACTAAGGGGATGTCTCCCGAATCCTTGCCCCATGGGGGCAGTGGACTCAACGGTGACTCACTCCGTGGGCGTGGGGCGAGCTGCCATGGCAAGGGTCTTGCCGGGTTTGCTAAAACCGTCTCCCGGCAAGGATCTTGCCAGGGGGTCCGCTTAATCCCCTTTGCTCTTTGTGGTCTTGGTCTTGGCATCGTTCTGCTTCTCCTGAGCTTCGGCCTTACCTTGGCTCCCCTCCCCTGCCTTGCTCAGTGCGGCGGTGTCCGTGGCTCAGACTGCCCGTGCACAGTTATAGGGGTACAAAAAGTGTACCCCTCTTTTTGTACACTGACAGGAGCCCCCGGGCCTGGGCCACACGTAAGCGCAATCGCGTCGTTGGGCTAGGCCCAAAAACAGTGCGCGGGGCAGGTGGGGCGGTTTTTACCGCGGTAAGGTTCTTCGTGCGCTGCGCTTCCCATGCTTCCCGCGCGTTGCGCGGCGTGGGGAGGTGTGTGTGACGTGGGCGGCATGCGTGGGGCTGAGCTCTGCATGCATGCATCACGTCGTAGTAAAGGGGGCGGTTCACGCCTTCCCCATAAACGGAGGGAGGCGTGGAGGCACGACCCATTTACTGAACGGGGCCGAGGCGCGGTCTTCAAGGAGTCCACTCCCCATGATCATGGGATGGGGAGAGGTCGCCTCACCCGTCGCCTCGGTCCTGCACGCCCGCCACGTGGCTCTCATGCGCTTGGGCCGTCGCGGGCTGGGGCAGCGGGTCAGTTCCAGTTCCCTGCGCCTTCCGCGTCTTGATTGGCTGAGTGGGGCAGCCGAGCCCCCACCCTGTTCCTTTATAAAGAATGGGGGGGATGGCGTCCCGCATTCCTTCATCTCCTCCTTCCTTCAACTTCTGCTCCCCCTCCCATCCGTCATGGAGAGAGGGAATCCTGGTCCTTCAACGGTGGCGGCGAGGGTCGCCGCTCGACAACGCTTCCTTCCTTCTCCCGCACCCGCGGCGGCAGAGCCAGCCGTGAGGGGAAGGGGGAGGGGGCGAGGCCATGGGCGAGGCCGAGGCACTCGGGGAAGAGGAGGACGGGGCGGTGCGCCGGCCTCGCCTCCGCCGGCAGTTCCTCCCCCCATGGAGGGCCACGTTGGGGATGACCCTTGCGAGTTCTTCGTCAGGATGCACTGGCCGCCTCGCCGTCGCCTTCGTCTCCCGACTCCATTCGCGCGGGAGATGGAGCTGTATCCGCCGGAGTCATTGTGGCTGCGCATGAGGGGCTGCGGGATCAGTGGCACGCGGGCTCGCGTCGACTTCCCCGCCCCTCACATGATGTATCTTCGTCGGGGATGGAAGACATTCGCCCACATCCACCGCTTGACGGAGGGGCTCACTCTCCATTTTAAGCTGATGGAGGGTGGCCTTCTCTCCGTCAAGGTCTTCGGGTGCTTTGGGACCCGCGCAAGGTGCTGCGTGGAGAGCTCTTCTGATAGTGAAGACTCCTCCTCTGGCGGGAATAATGAGGAGGACAGCGGCAGCGACGACGAGGATAGTAGGCGGCAGGATGACGGGTCCGATTAGGCGTCGGGTGCCGCTCCGTGCGGCACTGGCGACCCCATCATCCGCGTCGCCGGCTCCCTGGACTTCTCGGGGTCGTCTCCTTGGGCGGCTGGCATTGGGAGGCTGCAGAAGAGGAAGAGGGCGGGCGGCAAGGCCTTCAAGTCGAAGTACGTGGGCACCGACGCCTTCGACGCGTGCTGAGGTCCTGCCCCCTCGTCTTCGAGCTCTGCTTCCGGCGCCGCCATCACCATCCAGCCCTCGGACGGCCACCGAGATGTTCTCTTGGTGTCTTCTACCGCCCGTAGCTCGCCTAGGCGCCCCTTTTTCCCTTTTCGTCCCCTTGACCTACCTCCTGAGGAGAGGGAGAAGAAAGGGATTATGGGCACCTTATCTCTTTTTAGTTTGTAAGCCTTCGGGCCTGAGCTGAATTTAAAACTTGTAATCTCATTATTCATGTTTTTCATTCCCTATGGACTGTACCTGAGTGGAATGTTTTTAATGAAAAAGGGATATTTGCCGGGTCATTTGTTTGTGGGTAGAACCCACGACAAGGAGTAAATCCTTGATATCTTTAAGACAACCATTTCCTTGCCCGGCAACAGGACTTGCCGTCTCTCCACTTCGCTCGACCTTTCTCACACCTTTGGTGGAGGCAGGGATGAGCTGGGTTCAGGCTCCTTGTTTCATCCTCTCGCTGCCGCGACTTCGACCAAACCTGGCCCCAGGAACGAGCCCTAGGGCCTAGAGTTAGGGGAGCACGGTAGCTTTAGGAAGAAACGAGGTTTCACATACCTCAGTCCATAAGGGAATGCATGATAAGGGATGAAGAACTTATCTGAAGCTGTAGCCCTCGGCAACTCTGGTTTGCCGTGGGTGAATCTTTGCTCTTGCAGCCCCGGCAATATTGGCTTGCCGGGGTTTAGATGCTGGTCTGTCCCTCTTCTCTTTTTCGTCCTTAAGTGATCCGGCAAAGATATCTGTGAGTCATGCGAACCAAAGAAGACTAAAGAACGGCAAAGAGACGCACACTCGACCTCTAAGCTAGGGGTTAGTCGCCGCTAAGCACTATCAACCCTAACCAAGGACGAGACTCAACCTAGCATGCATGCTAGAACTTGGGGCGCCAGCGCTTCATTTACTTGTGCTCAGGGTCTGCGCCTGGCTTTGTACAAAGGGTTACATGCATCATCGGCAATTCTTGTACAAATGGTGGCTTGCCGGGGGCCGGCAAGCCGCGCCTCACGGGTAAAACTTGCAAAGATGCTCAATGTTCCAGGAGTTACTCACCGGAACGGCATCTTCGGTCTCCAGGCAGATTGCGCCGGGCCTGGTGACTCGTATTACCCAATAAGGGCCTTCCCACTTTGGCATCAACTTGTTGGAATTCTTGGTCGATTGAACGCGCCGAAGAACAAGGTCGCCTTCCTCAAGGCTTCGGGCATGAACCTTGCGGCTATGGTAGTGACGCAAGGCTTGCTGGTAGCGTGCTACTCTCACAGCTTCCCGAAGACGATCTTCCTCAAGGAGCATTGCGTCATCTTGCCGCAATTGCTCTTGTTCAATCTCATCATAAGAGAGCACTCAAGGTGACCCATATATGAGTTCAGTGGGGAGAACTGCTTCTGCCCCGTATACCAGGGCAAAGGGTGTCTGGCCGGTGGCTTGATTTGGCGTCGTCCTGATCGACCAAAGAACCGTCGGCAACTCATCAATCCAGCGCCTTCCACTCTTGTGTAGCCTGTCAAAGGTCTTGGTCCTTAATCCTTGTAGTACTTCAGCATTTGCCCTCTCAGCTTGACCATTGCTCTGTGGGTGAGCAACGGAAGCGAAACAGACTTTGCTGCTGAGGTCTTGGATATATTGCATGAAGGTGCGGCTTGTGAACTGTGTACCGTTGTCGGTGATGACCCTGTTGGGTACACCAAAACGGCACCCTAGTCCATTGAAGGACTTGACGGCTGACTGAGCTGTGACCTTCCTCACTGCCTCCACCTCCGGCCACTTTGTGAACTTGTCGATTGCAACTACATGTACTCAAAGCCCCCGACAGCACGGGGGAGAGGGCCCAGTATGTCGAGCCCCAGATCGAGAAGGGCCAGGAGAGAGGAATGGTTTGAAGGGCTTGAGCTGGCTGATGAAGCTTCTTTGAATGGAACTGACACGCTTCACACCTGGTGACTAGTGTCGTCGCATCCTGGAGGGCGGTGGGCCAGAAGAAGCCTTGCCGGAATGCCTTGCCAGCAAGGGCCCTTGACCCGATGTGGGATCCACATATGCCTCCGTGTATCTCCGCCAACAGCTCCAGTCCTTCCTCCTGAGGGATACACTTCAATTTCACACCGTTCAGCCTCTTTCTGTACAGGACGTCATCGACGAACTGGTACATGGTAGAGCGACGGGCTACTTTTTCCGCTTCTTCCTGCTCTCCAGGAAGTTCCCCTGTTTGGAGAAATCGGACGGTATGCTGTTCCCACGCTGGAGCCTGGGGCTCGACGGCGAGGACTAAAGGCATTTCCTCCGCTATAGGAACGGCTGTCTCGACGGCAAGAGCTTGACGATCCGCCGGAGCTAGCCGTCCCGTGGCGGGCTTAGTGTCCCTGGCAACATCCTTGTCGGCGGCTCCGGGAGCTCGGCGGGAAAGTACTTGCCGGGTCCTGATTTCCTCCTCTTGTTCTGCTCTGTTGATGGATCAACGGATGGCTGAGTTAGCTGGAGCACAAAGGTACCTGGTTCCACAGGTAGCTTGAGGGCAGCGCATTTTGATAGGTAATCGGGGATATCGTTCTCTGCTCGGGGAACATATTCAGCCTGTATACCGTCGAAATGCTCTTCCAGCTTTCTCACTTCATCAATGTAGGCCTTCATCAACGGGCTCTGGTAGTCCTTGTTCACTTGCTTGACAACGAGCTGCGAGTCACCCCTGACGATGAGCTTCTTGATTCCGAGGTCCGCCGCGATCCTAAGACCGGCAAGTAGCCCTTCGTACTCTGCTGTATTGTTTGTTGACACCTCCCTGGGGAAGTGCATCTGGATCACGTACTTGAGGTGCTCTCCGGTGGGCGCGACAAGCAGTTCGCCAGCCCCGGCGCCGTGTAAGGAGAAAGCTCCATCAAAGTACATGATCCAACTGCAACTTGCCTCCTTGCCGGGGAGAACAGTCTCTTGGGCTTCTTCGTCAGGTGTTGCGGTCCATTCTGCAATGAACTCCGCCAGGACTCGGCTCTGAATCATCGAAGTACTTTCAAACTTGAGGCCAAAGCTGGACAGCTCCAGTGCCCATTCCACAACTCTTCCCGTTGCATCTGGATTGTGCAATATCCGTTGCAAAGGGAGGCGAGTGACGACAGTGATCTCGTGTGCCTGGAAGTAGTGACGCAGCTTCCTCGAGGCCATAAGAAGGCCGAAGAGCAGTTTCTGCATGCCGGAGTACCTTGATCTAGCTCCCTGCAGGAGGGAACTGACAAAGTAGACCGGGTGCTGCATCATTTTCTTCTTCGGCGGCACTTCAACTGGCCGTGTCGTCTCTGCATTGGGGGTGTCGGGCTCTGTCGCTGCCATTACCTCGTCGCCAACCTCTCTCTGTGCCACTAGTGCAGCGCTGACCACCTGGTTCGTTGCCGCCAGGTATAGCAGCAACGGCTCCTGTGGCCTAGGCACAACCAGTATTGGTGCGGAGGAGAGGTACTTCTTCAAATCTTGCAATACTGCTTCGGCTTCTAGTGTCCACTCCATCAGGCCCGCCTTTTTCAGGATCTTGAAAAAGGGAAGGGCGCGCTCGGCAGACTTGGAAATGAATCTGCCCATGGCGGCGACGCAACCAGCAAGCCGAGGCACATCCTTGATTCGCTTGGGTGCTTCAATCTGCTCTATAGCTTTGATCTTGTCCGGATTGGCCTCTATCCCATGTTGTGACACAAAGAACCCGAGAAGCTTGCCGAACGGGACGCCAAAGATGCACTTCTGAGGGTTCAACTTGAGATTGATCTTGCGCAGGTTTGCAAATGTTTCTTGCAAGTCCGGTATGAGGGTTGCCCTGTCCTTGGTTTTGACCACTATGTCATCCATATAAGCTTCCATATTTCTATGGAGCTGGGGTTCAAAACCAATCTGGACCGCCCTCGCAAACGTCGAACCAGCACTCTTCAGCCCGAAAGGCATCCGTATGAAACAATACGTACCACATGGGGTGATGAATGCTGTCTTCTCTTCGTCTTCTCTTGTCATGAAGATCTGGTGGTAGCCGGAGTAGGCGTCGAGGAATGACAACAGATCACACCCAGCTGTGGAGTCAACAATCAGGTCGATGTGCGGCAACGGGAAGGGGGTCCTTAGGACAAGCCTTATTGATATCTGTGTAATCAATACACAGCCTCCACTTCCCATTAGCCTTGCGCACTACGACCGGATTGGCCAACCACGTTGGATGGAGCACTCCTCTTACCAAACCCGCTGCTTCCAGTTTCCGGATCTCTTCTGTGATGAACTCTTGTCGTTCCAAAGCTTGTTTTCTGACCTTCTGCTTGACGGGCCACGCATGAGGACAGACAGCAAGGTGGTGCTCAATCACCTCCCTGGGAACGCCGGGGATGTCGAAAGCTTGCCATGCAAACACATCGACATTCGCCCGCAGGAAGGTGACGAGCGCGTCTTCCTATTTGTCGTCAAGGGTGGAGCTTATGGTGAAAGCCCCTCCCGTGCCGTCCTCATTGACAGAAACCTTCTTGGTTCCCGGCGGTATGGCCCTGGGCTTCTTGTTTCCGCCGGTGGAGCTCTCTGGCACGTCCTCGACGGGAGCGCTACACTCCGAAGAGGTGTGCTTGCCGGAGTGGGTGTCCGAGGTCTCACCGGTGTTCTTCTTCTTGAACATATGGATCAGCCGTCTGGAGGAGGTCGCCGGCAGGGTCACCTCGTAGTTGGCCACCATGGGGATGCCACACGCGAGGTATGCCCTCGAGCGCAGCGGGACCATCAACACCAAGTTGACCCTGTTCTTCAAGGGCGTCCTCGGAGCCTTGGCTTATCTTCACTCCAACAGGACGGCCACGCTGGCCGAGGAGGCCCAGCGACTTTGTCAGAAGGTCGTGACCAAGGTCCTCACCAAGACGGCATACTGGAATCCCGATCTTGAGTTCGCGGCCGCAATGAAGAGCTTGCCGGATGGTGCTGACATCACGGTGATCAAGGAGCACATCAAGCCCATCACCGACTGCATCGACGAAATCAAGAGGGTGGAAGGCCAGCGCCGGGATTAGGCATCCCGTTCTTCTTCGCTGCTGTAGGTTCCCGACCAAGACAAATTTTATCTTTAGTTAGAACCGCAGCTATGATGTGATGTAATATAACTTTGAAGTACTCTTAATTTCATGCATGTTATTTCCCCGTTCAATTCCTCTTTGTATGTGTGCCCTACGTCGATCGGGAAGGCTTGCCGGCGCGGAAGTCCCTAGCGGCGTTTTGGGGACGGATCCCCATGGCCAGCCGGGTATGCGTGCTGCCAGACGAGCCACCTTTCCGTTCTGAACGCAGCCGCTCGAACTGTCGAGCTTGACTCGAGTCAGAATCGGGGGCGTTGCAGATCGTGGAAGGCTACTCTGCCATTCTCGACGCAGCCGCTTGAGCTGTTGAGTGGACTCGAAACAGGACAAGGGCGTTGCCGATCGTGGTAGAGCCCCGTGGCGTGCAGGTTTATCATACAAAGCAAATATCTCCGGGGGGAATAACCTCAAACAAGAAGGGTAGCATAAATAAGGGTTCAATGCAACTTAGCTTCTGTTTGCGATCGCTCGAGTTTTGATCTTCTGGCCTCCTTTCTTCTTCAAGGGTCACGAAGATGAAGGAGTGCCGGGCTAACTGCGAGAGCCGATTCTCACAACTGGGCCCCCCTACCTGGCGCGCCAAAGATGTCGGTGGGAACGACACCTATGGGATCACAAGAATCCCTACTACGGTTGCGGGGCGCGGGGTCGTGAGAAGAGCGGATCAAACAGATAGCACATGGTTCCTTTACCCAGGTTCGGGCCGCGAGGATGTGTAGAACCCTACTCCTGCTTTGGTGGATTGTATATTTGTGTTCTTGAGCTAGCTAAGGGGCGTGAGGTGCTCCAAAAAGCCGAATCCTTCTCCTGGTCGCCTCGAGCCTCCTTTTATAGGAAAAGGGGTAGCCACAGTGGCACACAGGAGGTGGAAAGGAAAACAGTGATGCGAGGTTATCCCTCGCATTACATGACAAGGCGCATTTAATGCGTCTTGCCCAGGTGTCCTTGCTTTATCGGGGACGGGGGAGAGCCCTGTCTCGTCCATCGCCGCTCCCTCTCGTGTTGACACGCGCCCTAGCCAGCGGCGCCCGCGGTGCCATGTAGGCAGGCAGGCAGCTGAGGTGGCGCAGTGGTAGGTCTCCACGAAGATCTGCATGCCGCCACGCAAGTGCCTGCCCAGCTGGTTGGGTCGGCAGCTGCATGCGAACGGTGGTGGAGGTTTGACTGGCGTGGGCCTGATGGTGGCCCTACGGGTGCTCTTGGCAAGGGCCTCGCCGGGGCCCCGGCAAGGGTCTTGCCGTGGCGCCTGATGTCATCCCCAGCAAGGCTCTTGCCGGGGGCCTTGTGGTCCTCCTTGGCTGGGATCCCGCCAAGGATCATCATCTTCTAAAGGGTGTATCTGATCTTTAATGCCTTCACAAAGATCGGCATGCCACTACGGGGATGTCTCCCGAATCCTTGCCCCATTGGGGGCAGTGGACTCAAGGGTGACTCACTCCGTGGGCATGGGGCGAGCTGCCACGGCAAGGGTCTTGCCGGGTTTGCTAAAACCATCTCCCGGCAAGGATCTTGCCGGGGGGTCCACTTCGTCCCCTTTGCTCTTTGTGGTCTTGGTCTTGGCGTCGTTCTGCTTGTCCTGAGCTTCGGCCTTACCTTGGCTCACCTCCCCTGCCTTGCTCAGTGTGGCGGTGTCCGTGGCTCAGACTGCCCGTGCACAGTTATAGGGGTACAAAAAGTGTACCCCTCTTTTTGTACACCAACATGCCGTCCATAAGGACACGAGTCAGGTGGAACCCATCAATTATTGGGTCTAAGATCAGTGCTGCAGAGCCTCCGTGACGGATACTAGTCGGGTGATCCCGGCGATCAAAAGTGATCGGGAACAACGACCATGGATTGAATTTTCGGGCGACTAGCTCTATCGCGTAGACGTCCCTGAGCGCACGCTTGCGCTCCCTCTTGGGGATGTGGGTAGCATATATCATGTTCACCATTTTGACCTGAGGGGGAGACTTCTTCTGTCCCCCTGTGTTCGGTTGTTGTGTCTCTTCGTCATCGTCCTTGCTTTGCGATCCCTTTTCCCTGTTCTCGGTGTTTAATTTGCCGGCCTATTTGAAAACCCAGCACTCTCTATTTGTATTATTAGGAGGCTTGTCGGGGGTGCCGTGAATCTGGCACAGGCGATCAAGTATGCGGTCCAAGCTGGATGGGCCCAAATTGTTCTTTTGGAATGGCTTCTTCTGCTGACCAGACTTAGAGCCGCTGAATCCGGCGTTGACCGTCGTATCATCGGTGTTGTCACTTTGTTTTGGCGCTGGTATCTATTGCGTCGAGACTTGTCTTTATTGTTTTTAACTTCCGGGGTGTCGGCATAGCTCGTATTGTTTTTGCTACGGGCCAACCAACTGTCCTCGCCCGCACAAAAGTGGGTCATGAGTGCCGCGAGGGCCGCCATGGATTTTGGCTTTTCTTGGCTGAGGTGGCGAGCGAGCCATTCGTCACGGATGCTATGCTTGAAAGCTCCTAAGGCTTCGGCGTCCGGACAGTCGACAATTTAGTTCTTTTTAGTTAAGAACCTTGTCCGGAATATCCTGGTGGACTCTCCGGGCTATTGAACTATATGGCTTAAGTCATCAGCGTCCGGAGGTCGAACATATGTACCTTGGAAGTTATCGAGGAAAGCCTCTTCCAAGTCCTCCCAGCTGCCAATGGAATTTTCAGGCAGACTATTTAGCCAGTGCCGAGCTGGCCCTTTGAGTTTTAGAGGGAGGTATTTTATGGCGTGGAGGTCATCTCCGCGGGCCATATGGATGTGGAGAATGAAGTCCTCGATCCACACCGCGGGGTCCATGGTTCCATCATATTATTCTATGTTCACGGGCTTGAATCCTTCTGGGAATTCGTGATCCAGGACCTCATCAGTGAAGCAATGAGGATGTGCGGGGCCTCTATATCGGGCTGTAGCGTGGCCCGACTCTGATAGAGTCCGTCTGCGGTGTTCGTCCCTCGCATGAGTGGGTTTGTCACGTCCGAGTAGGTGGCCGTGGTCGCATGTTGAGGCGCGTCCCCGCGATCCGTAGATTGATCTGGTGTGTCCTGCTTTATTGTTCAGTGTCTGCCGGAGGTCATGTGTATGGCCGTGGGCTAATTTACCTCTGCCTGAGTGATGAGGCGGAGCGGGCTGGTGTTCGGCATGAATTGTCGTTCTGTCCCAACCACGTGGTGGTCGGTCGGTCGTATTGTGCGATGGTGGTATGTACTCCAGCGCCTCCTCGTCGAACTGAGGTAGCAATTTGCACTTTGGATAGCTTTTGGTTAGGCGCTTGAGGCCGTACTCTTCGGCTGCTAGGACATCAGTCCATTTATCATTGAGCAGATCTTGGTCAGCTTAAAGGTGCTGCTGCTTCTTTTTCAGGCTCCTTGCCGTGGCTATTAGCTGGCGCTTGAAGCGCTCTTGCTCAAGAGGTTCCTCAGGCATGATGAAATATTCGGTGTCGAGGCTCGCCTCATCTTCGGAGAGCGGAAGGTAATTATCGTCCTCCGAATCTTCGTGCGTGGCCTGTTTGACAGGGCTAACCTGCTCACCTTCCCGTTCATCTTGTTCGTTTGCTTTATCGACGGGGTCTTCGTTGTCTTCGGCACCTTCCGGAGTGTCATCTGCTCATGTGCCGGTGTTTCTGTCTTTACTGCGGCATGCCTTAGAGTTGCGCTGCTGACGACGGTGCTTTGACTGTATTTCGGAAGGTTTATCCTCAACTGGGTCTTCCTTATCATCGCCTCTATGCTCCTTTGGTGCATCCACCATGTATAAATTCTTCAATACTTCTTAAAAGCAGGTAGCGCAAAGGAGAAACACCTAAGACCGACTCCATCGGAGTTCAGATCCATACACTCACCTACGGGGCTACTTCCTTCAAGGATTCCCCTCGCTGAGGACAGGCAGCGTAGACGTGCGACAGGAGGTCCAAAATTAACTTTTGTTGACCACACTCTTTTTTTAGAGCCTGTAACATGCCTTTTTCATCTGCCCTTCGACCCAGGGCATATCAAATGACCAGGGTCGTGGCATATATATATATCAATTACTCATTGGCATATCACTCAGGTCCCAGTTAACACTATCCGAATTAATTACCCGCGTCTTTCCGCAAATGAATACGCCTCCCATGGTTGTTTCACAAATATACCCCGGCTTACTTGCCAGGGGCTCGGTACGGGAACAAATGAGTTGCCAACAAAGTCCGAACAGCTTTCATAGCCTACTTCTGCGTCGTGAGTTTGGCCTTATATGCATCAGCTCCAAATCATGTCTTGGGTCAATAGTTGGGTTTCCCGGCTCCTGTGCGTGCTACCGGTTCACCTGGTGATGCACCTCAGTAGAGAAAGCCAAAAACTGACTGTCACGATGCGGCGAGAGCTGGTCAACCACTCGATGACTTATCGGAGTCTCTAGCGATTCCTCCGTGTCACACGAAGGACATCTTTTCCAGTTAATTATGTAAACGCATCATATGAATAAGCTGCATACATACCAGGGGCTATGTCGTAGACCCACCATAAAACTCCTATGGCTAAGTGAAAGTGTTAACGCCCTATAGTCTGGTTGCCTAGTTTGCCGCATTGACACCTCCTTCACGGACCAAAAGACGTTGGGTCAAGAGTGATCAGATGCTTTTTCGAACACCCCTATACTTCCTACAAGGGGGCTGAAGCCGATGACTGGAAATCTTTCAGATTATATTAAAACGGCCGCACAGGAGGAAAACACAAGCTTTTGAGCAAAATATACAAATAGATTCACCATAAAATTGTCTCATGCAATTCTTATACACCTCACTCGAACATTATGTCTTTCGAGCATTGACCCTCTATCAAGCGGGCGGCTACTAGGACGTCTTCAAAATAGTGCTCCGGCTCGTGGCGGTCCTTGTCCTTGGGCGGACTCTTCACCGTAATGTCGATGGCCTTCATATTTCCCCAGAATGTCTTGACTCGGGCAAAAGCCATCCGTGCACCTTCGATGCACACCGATCGCTCCATAGCATCGATACATGGCACGGCGTCAACAAACCGCTGCACCAAGCCAAAATAACTATTCTAAATAGGCTCAGTTGGCCATAACCGGATTATGACACTCTTCATAGCAGCACCAGATATCCTATGAAGCTCGGCCCACTAGGACATCTGCTCATTCAGCAACAGGGGGCTCTTCGAGGTGCCGAATTGTGACCAGAAAAGCTTCTCTGTTGTGTACCCCTCTCATGCCTGATAATACTGTGCCACATCGGAATAACTCTTCCGCAAGTCTAAAAACTCGTTCGGAGACCTCCACAATTGGTTAAGCTGAGCATAGTTCAGATCGCCGAACTTAGCCTGTAGCAAAAATGGCTTACCAGCCGCAATCTCCCCAGCTTGCCAGATCTCCTCACGGGCCGCTCTGGATTCAGACCGCGCTTCTCTTGCTTCTTGTAAGGCCTTTTCAATTTTAGCCGTTTTGGCTTCCTTCTCCTTCTCAAGAAGCTCACAGCGGCTGGCAGCACCTTTTAGCTCGAGCGCCATCATGGATATATTCTCCTCGTCTTGACACCGAGCAGCTCGTTCGGCTTCTAACTCAGCCGATGCCTTCTCGTCAGCCGCATTACTACATCGGGCCTGCTCCTTAGCCCGGGTTACCTACGCCCGAAGAATTTCAACGGCGGCAGCACCATCTGCAGCAAGGTACAGCTTTCAACATCATGCTTATATCACAAAAATGCATGTACAGAGACTGTTGCGAATACGTACCTTGCGACTCGTCAAGACGCATATTGATCAAAGTAATGTCATCCCCGGCCACATCTTTGTAGTTCGGCAATATCCGAAGTCTGGGAAGTAGCCAGAAGGGAGGCAGCCTGTGTACAAAGTTAATCAGATTAGTCCTCCAAAATTTCTTCTTGATCCTCCGTTCGCCTCCCATGGGAAGCAAACCTGAGTCTCAGGGGCTACTGCCTATACACAGGTGTATTTTCTGAATAAAGCACAATTGCACATGTTACAAACCTCGAAGCCTCTCAGCAGGCTCGCAAAGGCCTCATTCAATCCGTGCTTCACGGATAGGACCTTTTCAACCACCATACCCATCAAGGTACGATGTTCCTCTGAAACGGACGCCTGCCGCAGCATGTGCGTCAAGATATCCGGCGCCCCTGGGTCTCCGGAGGCAGCCGCAGGAGGACGGTCACCCTTCGAAGGGATTCATTTATTTGTATTAGGCTGCATTCCAAATTGTTCGGGGTCTTGATTGTTGTCTCTCGGGCCTTGGGCCGCCGAAGTTCCACCTTCACGTAACATCTCCATCGTCCCTTGCACCACTTGTCGGTCGGGGGAGACCCTCCGCGACGACACTTCAAAGTCATCTGCCCTATTGGACGGAGAGTTCGGTGGGGGCGTCTCGCTTTCCATCATCTCCGGGAGAAGGTCCCCCGAGGAAGAGGATTGTGGAAGGGGACTACGCGCTGAGCTACAAACAAATATATATATTCCAGACATCACAAGAAAAGAATGGGATATGTTTAAAGCAGCCTTGTTCACTTACGATTTGGCAGGAGACTTGTCCTCGTCATAAGATTGCACTTTGACGCCCTCAAGGTCCGAGCCGCCCTCCAGAAGCATTTTACCTCGCTTAGGAGCTTGCTCCTCCCAATCTTCAGAGGCATCCCTCTTCCCCCTAGGAGGGAAGGAGATGGCGCCCCCTCTTCTCTTTTGTCTTCGGATAAGGGGATTTTGATTTCTCCGGACACAAAGTCCGATATTCCTTGGGAATTGGGGCCGTCTTTGGTATTCTCACTCTCCGCCTCACCCTCCTTCATAGGCATCTGGTATGGTGCCGGGGCCAGCATCCGTGTTAGAACAGGATTCGCTGGGCCCTCGAGCAAAGGGGCCGAAAACATAATCAGTTCCGCTTTCTTTATCCAGCCCTGGAAGAAGATAGCTTGCTCAGTACCATATTGCAGTATGCATAACTACAAAAGTATTCGAAAGCCAAGTGCTTACCGGAGTATCCGGACGATTGTAGTTAAGGCCGGCGTCCTCGGCATTGTCCGGCCAATGTTTCCGCTTCTCGAAAAATAACTTCCACATCCCTTCATGTGTGGTGCCGAAAAGGTGTTGGAGGGTTCATGGACCTTCTGGATTGAACTCCCACATGCGGCGAGACCTGCGCTGGCAGGGCAGGATTCGGCGAACCAACATCACTTGGATCACGCTGACAAGATCGATGCCTCTCTTGAGGAGGGTTCGAATGCGGCTCTGTAAAGTCTGCACTTCATCAACCGATCCCCAGTCCAGCCCCTTGTTGACCCATGATGCAAGCTGCGACGGTGGGCCAGGACGAAAGGTGGTGGAGTAACCCACTTAGTACTGTGGGGCTCTGTAATGTAAAACCACTCCCACTGCCAGTCGGTAAAAGAACCTTTTGGCCAGGGGGTGTTGGCGAGTTGGCCGATGGTAGCACCAAGACACTCCGCCTGTTCCCCGTCGACTATCTTCGGTTTCACGCTAAAGGTCTTGAGCCATAAGCCGAAGTGTGGGGGGATTCGAAGGAAGGCCTCGCATATAATGATAAACGCCGAGACATGGAGAATCGAGTCCGGGGGAAGGTCATGAAAATCCAGTCCGTAATAAAACCTTAGCCCCCCAGACAAAGGGATGAAGAGCAAACCCTAACCCCCGAAGGAAGTGAGGGATGAAGACAACCCTCTCGCCAGATCTGGGGGTCGGAATAACTTGTCCTTGAGCAGGAAGCCGGTGGTGGATCTCTGGGGTCAGATATCTGGCTACCGGAAGCTTTGTGATATCCTCCTCTGTAACGGAGGAAGCCACCCATTGGCCATGGGAGCTGGATTCGGACATGATGGGAAGGCTGAAAGCAATGGAGTCAAACCTTGGGTGCTGGAACTCGGGGTTGGGAAGGCTGAGGAGAAGCTGGGCGTAAAAAAGACGGCCCTTGGTTCCTTTATAAAGGCCTCCGGTATTGAACGCCTCCTCCTAAGCCTAAGAACCTGCATATTCCTAAGGAATCTTTCTCGCAGGACGGTTGGGTTACCCATGTTCGTATTGATGAGAATCCCACAATAAGGGGACATGATCTCTACTTTGACAAGACGTGCCAATGACAACCGCGTCTTGAAATGTGGGGCGAAAAACGGTTCGAAATTATGACCGGATAGGCGTGACGTCGCATTGCTAAAGTTGTCAGCAGATTGGACATATGTGTTATTATATTCTCTCTGCGGTTATGTGCGGCGTGTGTTACAGGTCCGGACACGATCAATTCGTCTGGAGACTATTCGGTAGTTTGGAAGGAGGAACCCGCCTTGGAATGCCGAAGACAGCACTACACGTCGGATACCTTGTCATTGAAGCCAGGTTCAGGGGCTACTAAGGGAGTCCTCGACTAAGGGGTCCTCGGGCGTCCGGCCTGTTTCTATGGGCCGGGCTGATGGGCTGCGAAGATATGAAGACCGAAGAATGTACCCATGTCCGGATAGGACTCTCCTTGCCGTGGAAGGCAAGATTGGCGAACTACAATGAAGATTCCATCTTATGTAACCGACTCTATGTAACCCTAGACCCCCCCCGGTGTCTATATACACCAGAGGGTGTAGTCTAGAAAGGATATACTCAATACCTTAGTCATACAGGCTAGACTCCTAGGGTTTATCCATTACGATCTCGTGGTAGATCAACTCTTGTAATACTCATTGAGGGAGTCCTGGATAAGGGGGTCCCCAGACAGCCGGACTATATCCTTTGGGCGGATTGTTGGACTATGAAGACACAAGATTGAAGACTTTGTCCCGTGTCCGGATGCTTGGCGTGGAAGGCAAGCTAGGCAATACAGATATGCGTATCTCCTCCTTTGTAATCGACCTTGTGTAACCCTAGCCCCCTCCGGTGTCTATATGAACCGGAGGGTTTTAGTCCATAGGACAACATATAATCATACCATAGGCTAGCTTCCAGGGTTTAGCCTCTCCGATCTCGTGGTAGATCAACTCTTGTACTACTCATATTATCAAGAATAATCAAGAAGGACGTAGGGTTTTACCTCCATCAAGAGGGCCCGAACCTGGGCAAAACATCGTGTCCCTTGCCTCCTGTTACCATCCGCCTTAGACGCACAGTTCGGGACCCCCTACCCGAGATCCGCCGGTTTTGACACCAACATTGGTGCTTTCATTGAGAGTTCCTCTATGTCGTCGACGATTAGACTTGATGGCTCCTTCGATCATTGATAGAAATGTAGTCCAGGGTGAGACTTTTCTCCCCGGACAGATCTTTGTATTCAGCGGCTTCACACTGCGGGCCAACTCGCTTGGCCATCTGGAGCAGATCGAGAGTTACGCCCCTGGCCACCAGGTCAGGTTTGGAAGCTTAAACTACACAGCTGATATCCGCGGAGACTTGATCTTCGACGGATTCGAGCCCCTGCTTAGTGCACCACGCGGTCACGATGAGCATGATTTAGCTCTGCCATCAGACAGTGTCCAGGAGATCGCGCCGGCAACCGCTGCGACCCTCAATTCGGAACTAGTTGCGCCATCCATGGACGAGTTGATAGACCCCGCCACGGAGGCCGTATCCTCAGCGGCGATCGAGTCGAATATCGACCTTACCCTTCACGAGAGCCGTGATGCCACACCGCTGAATCCTTCCCCGACAATGGACTCCGAACTGCCTGCGCCCGTGCCTATCGAACCCGACTGGGCGCCGATCATGGAGTTTACCTCCGCGGATATCTTTTAGCACTCGCCCTTCGACGACATACTGAACTCATTAAGGTCTCTCTCCTTGTCAGGAGAGTCCTGGCCGAACTATGTCTGGCAGGATTGGGGTGCGGATGACGAAGAAATTCGCCGCCCACCCACCACCCACTTAGTAGCCACTATCGACGATTTGACCGACATGCTCGACCTCGACTCTGAAGACATCGACGGTATAGACGACGATGCAGGAGACGAATAGGAAGGACACCCACTTCATCATATGATGTATACATGGTGGACACACCCAAAGAAAACGATGACAAGGAACGGAAGGACGCAACGAAGGGTTGTTCCCTCGAGAAGTAGTCAAAGCGGCGGCGTAAGCGATGCTCCAAATCCCGCCTTGGCAGAAACAGCGGTCATATAGACCCAGCGATAGAGCAGGGTGAACCATCGCCCGATTAGGGCAACACGGAGAATCAAACCGAACAACCTGACTCCGTCAAAGATAACAGTCCGGATGACATCACACCGGACAGGCACCCAGAGAATCAAACCGAACAACCTGACTCTGTCAAAGATAACCATCGCCACTGCGAGGAGTCTGAAAAAGCAGAAGCAAAGGCTCAAGGCTGCACAAGACACACTCAGAATCAGATGGAGCGAGGTACTCAATACTGCAGCGAAGTACGGCGGTAATCGCCACACCAAGAGCTACCCGAAGCGAAAGTTTCTACCTGAATTCGACGAGGAGGCCGTAGATCCCCCGCAATTAGAAAACAAAATGGCCATCTGGTCAGATAGAGCGGCAAGCGACGCCGTACATAAGGCCGTACGCGATCCACGCGAGGGCTCGCATCAAAAGGATGGCGCAACCAGATCCATATACGGGCCACGCAAGCGCGCTCCAGTATGCAATACAACACAACAAACATCCGAACACCACAGTACACCCAAATATAGGGGTGCCGCACACCCCCGATGTTTCACCGATGAGGTGCTGGACCATGAATTTCCAGAGGGATTCAAACCCGTAAACATAGAGGCATACAACGGAACAACAGGCCCTGGGGTCTGGATTGAGGACTATATCCTCCATATCCACATGGCTCGAGGAGACGATCTCCATGCCATCAAGTACTTACCCCTCAAGCTCAAAGGGCCAGCTCGGCACTAGCTTAAAAGCCTCCCCGAAAACTCCATTGGAAGCTTGGAAGAGCTCGAAGACGCCTTTCGGGCAAATTTTCAAGGGACCTATGTCCGACCACCAGATGCAGACGATTCAAGTCATATAACTCAACAACCCAGAGAGTCAGCCCGAAAGCTTTGGAACAGGTTCCTCACTAAGAAGAACCAAATAGTCGACTATCCGGACGCCGAAGCCTTAGCAGCTTTCAAGCATAGTGTTCGAGACGAATGGCTCGCCAAACACCTCGGCCAAGAAAAGGCGAGAACAATGGCAGCATTAACAAGCCTCATGAACCACTTTTGCGCGGGCGAGGACAGCTGGTTAGCCCGATGCAGCACCAGCGACCCAAGTACATAAGAAGTCAGGGATGAAAACGGGAAATCACGACGCAGCAAAAACAAGCGCCGGAATAAATAAGACAGCCCGAAGAGCACGGAAGTAAATGCTGGATTCAGAAGCTCTCGGCCAGGTCAGCAAAAGCCGCCCTCCAAAGGCAATAGAGACGAACTATCCAGCCTAAACAAAATTCTGGAACAAATATGTCAGATCGATAGTACCCCCGATAAACCTGCAAATCATACCCATAGAGAATGTTGGGTCTTCAAGTAGTCCGGCAAGCTCAACGCCGAACATAAGGGGCAGGATACACCAAGCAAAGACGAGGACGAGCCTCGCATGAAAAGCACTGGGGAACAGAAGAGATTCCCACCAGAAGTCAAAACAGTCAACGTGTTACACATGATAAAGGGGACAAACAAAGCGGCACTCCCAGAGACACATGCCCCAGGGCCTACCACCGCAGAGTTCTGCCACTGGTCGTCCCAACCAGTCACTTTTAGCCATCGGGATTACTCAGCATGTGTCCGGCGTGCAGGATGGGCTGCCTTGGTATTAGACCCAATAATCTATGGATACCACTTCACACGAGTCCTGATGGATGGCGGCAGCAGTTTAAACTTGATATATCAGGACATAGTCCACAACATGGGGATAGACCCAGCAAAAATCAGCCATAGCAATACTACCTTTAAAGGAGTAACGCCAGGCCCATAAGCCCATTGCACGGGCTCCCTGCTACTAGAGGTTATATTCGGCTTACCCGATAACTTCCGCAGCGAAATTTCAACCTTCCACATCGCTCAGTTCCAAAGTGGCTATCAAGCACTACTCAGATGCGAAGCTTTTGCTCGCTTTAACGCAATATCACATTACGCTTCCCTCATGCTTAAGATGCCCAGTCCATGCGGCATCATTAAAGTTAATGGGAATATTGAGCGCTCCTTGCGTGCGGAAGACCGTGCGGCTGCCTTGGCAGCCGCACACTCGGCCTCACCAACTAAAGCATCTGACAGGTCGTTAAGACCACAGACACGGCTGGACGACTCCGGTACAACTATATGTAATTGATACAGGTTTGATGGTTATACCCCTATTGCAATACAAGGGGATCAACGCGCGTGCACAAGTGGCAATCAGGCTCAACCTTACTCCTTTTGAACTATATATTGTTTATTTAGTATAACTTACCTTTTGCACGGAAACTTTTCAATTAAGTTCCTTTCTTTTTCAGATGACCATCGTGCTACACCCGTCCAGAATACGGTACAACGGAGACACAGGCGCACACGTGCAACAGGGACCCGTTCAAAGGATTCTTTTTAGATTAAGACCCTGCGTAAACCTTTTTTACTGTCTCTTGTTGATACACATCCCTCAGATTCTCAGTACAATTGAGAAGCATGCTGACGTATTGGCATGTGGCCACGTCAGAATATTGCACGTACCTGGACACCAGGGGCTTATTACAAAGGGCACTGTTTAGGCCCGGTTTACACCATAAAGACCGAATACCTTAGGGAGTGTTCGGCGTCGCGAGTTTGGCCTTATATGCATCAGCTCCGAATCATGTCTTTGGTCAAATGTTGGGTTTGCCCAGCTCCTATGTTTTGCTGCCTTACGTTCCGCTCTATCGGCTAAGGCGGCACCAGGAGAACTACTGCGATTGTGCCCTGGTTCAGCCGGACGAGCACCTCAGTAGAGAAAGCCGAAAACTGACTATCATGATATAGCGTGAGACTGGTCAACCACTCGATGACCTATCGGAATCTTCGGGGTTCCTCCGCCTTAACGAAGGTCCGTTTCCCGGCCAGGCATGTACGCACCCCGAATTCGGATGAGTGCGGAGCCACCAGGGGCTATATAGTAGCCCCACTGTCAAACTCCTCTCGCTAAGTGAAAGTGTTAAAGCATTATAGTCTGGTTGCCTAGTTCGCTGCGCTATCACCTCCTTAATGGACCAAGATGTTGGGTCAAGTGTGAACATGCGTCTTCTGCGAACACCCCCACATTATATGCGTGGGGGCTGAAGCCGACGACTGCAATCTTTCAGGTTATATCCAGATATACATAAACGGGCGCACAGGAGGCATCATAATACTTTCAGGCAAAAGTATAATTACAGCCTTGATAAACATAATAAAACATTGTTTTTACAATGGGAATACATGTCATTCAAACATAATATTCTTCGAGCACTGGGCCTCTATTGAACGAGCGCCTTCAAGAACTTCTTCAAAATAGTGCTCGGCAGCCACTCGGCCTATGGCCGAACCCTGCGCCGCAACAGTGGTGGCATCCATCTCCGCCCAGTATGTTTTGACACGGGCAAGGGCCATCCGCGAGCCTTCTATGCACGCCGACCTCTTCATCGCATTAATGCGCGGCACCGCACCAAGGAACTGTTGCACCAAACTAAAATAGTTGTTCGGCATTGGCCTTTCCGGCCACAGATGATCCACAACAGACCTCATGGTGAGTCCGGACAATCTATTCAGCTCGTCCCATTCGGCAAGCCGGTCAGTCAATGGAAGCAGACACTCGGGAACATTATATTGTGACCAGAATAACTTGTCCACTTCACGATCTATTTGATCTCGGAAGTATTCGGCCGCATTGACAGCACTCGCCGCCAAGTCCAGATATGCGTCCGCCAAACTCCATAGCCAGTCCAGAGGGGCATACTGAGGATCTCCAAACTTCCTCCACAGCATGAAGGGTTTCCCAGCCGCGATATCCCCGGCTTGATGTAGCTCCTCCTTCTTCGCTCTCATCGCAGAGCGGGTGTCTTTGGTCGCCATCGTGGCCTTTTCCAGGTCCGTCGCCTTCGCCCGGTTTTCCTCTTCAAGAAGCTGGCAACGGTCGGCAGTGTCTTTTAACTTTACAGCCATCTTGGCCGTTTTTTCTTTGCTCTCGCAATGCGTGGCCTTTTCGGCTCTTAACTCTTCGGCCGCCTTTAAAGCGGCCGCATTACTACACCTTGCTTGCTCCTTGGCTCGGGCAAGCTCCGCCCGAAGGGTCTCCACGGTGGCAGCTCCATCTGCAGTCACAACATATTAAAGATACTGAAAGCACAAGTGCTCCCTAGGTGGTTTTGATAATTGATATCTCTTGTTGGACTAACATTTCTATCTAGCATGTTTCAGATAAGTTCAACAATGGAGTGGCATGGACTAAAGGTTGTGGGAACTCCATCAAGATGCTAAGGACAAAGGATTGGCTAAAGCTTAAAGTTCAAGACTCTTCATTTTACATTTTAGTGATCCAAGATCACATTGAGTCCATAGGAAAAGCCAATACTATCAAGGAGGGATGAGGTGTTGCTTAATGAACCTCTTGCTTCATGTGCTTAATGATATGCTCCAAAATCCTCAGCTACTTTCCCACTTCCACGTATGACCTAAACCCTAAGCGAAACTCGGTCCTACCGATTCTTCCTATCCGGCGCCATCGAGTTTCACTTGTCATAAGCCGCTGCCAAACCCTAATCAGTTCGGTCTCACCGATGGGATCTCGGTCTCACCAAGATGGGCTTGCAAACTCTCTGTTACCCATTGCAATATTCTCGGTCCCACCGAGATATGCAATCGGTCCCACCGAGTTTGCTTGGCCAAATCTCAGTTTCACTTATTACTCAAATCGGTCCCGCCGAGTTTGAGTAATCGGTCAAACCGAGTTTTGGATTTACCCTAACCCTAACCATATCGGTCCTACCAAGTTGCATGTCAGTCCCACCGAAAATCTCTAACGGTCACTAGGTTTACATTTTCGGTCCGACCGAGTTTGTTGATTCGGTCCCATCGAGATTGGAAAACTGTGTGTAACGGTTGGATTTTGTGTGGAGGCTATATATACCCCTTCACCTCCTCTTCATTTGAGAAGAGAGCCATCAGAACACATACACAATTCCTACTCATATGTTCTGAGAGAGAACCACCTAGTCATGTGTTGAGACCAAGATATTCCATTCCTACCATATGAATCTTGATCTCTAGCCTTCCCAAGTTGCTTTCCACTCAAATCTTCTTTCCACCAAATCCAAATCCTATGAGAGAGAGTTGAGTGTTGGGGAGACTATCATTTGAAGCACAAGAGCAAGGAGTTCATTACCTACACACCATTTGTTACTTCTTGGAGAGTGGTGTCTCCTAGATTGGCTAGGTGTCACTTGGGAGCCTCCGACAAGATTGTGGAGTTGAACCAAGGAGTTTGTAAGGGCAAGGAGATCGCCTACTTCGTGAAGATCTACCGCTAGTGAGGCAAGTCCTGTGTGGGCGATGGCCATGGTGGAATAGACAAGGTTGCTTCTTCGTGGACCCTTTGTGGGTGGTTGCTTCTTCGTGGACCCTTTGTGGGTGGAGCCCTTTGTGGACTCGCGCAACCGTTACCCTTTGTGGGTGGAGCCCTTTGTGGACTCGCGCAACCGTTACCCTTTGTGGGTTGAAGTCTCCATCAACGTGGATGTAGGATAGCACCACCTATCCGAACCATGGGAAAAACATCTGTGTCTCCAATTGCGTTTGAATTCTCCAAACCCTTCCCTTTACATTCTTGCAAGTTGCATGCTTTACATTCCGCTGCTCATATACTCTTTGCATGCTTGCTTGATATGTATTCTGTATGTTGAAATTGTGCCTAAACTCCACTTAAACCGAAAAAGCTTAAAAAATTGCAACTTTAGCATTAAGTGTCTAATCACCCCCCCCCTCTAGACACATCTACTTCTAGATCCTATAGATACTGCCATCATGCTACTCTTATTATGTGACGATCACCAGAAAAATCACTCACCCTGTGCCTCGTTAAGCCGCTTGTTGACAAGCACAATGTCGGCATCTGCCGCATCCAGTTGCCGCTTTAGTCCGGCAAACTCATCAGTTCGGCTAGCCACCGGAGCTTCAACCACCTGCACATAAAGGCGGTATGGTCATTACCTGGGACTACGATCCTCTGTTTGCCGCCGTTCTCGACGACAACCAGAGTCTCAGGGGTACTATCCACACAGGGCACACCTAAATATGTGCGGTACTGTCAAAAATGTATATCATTTCACGTACCTCAAAACCCGTCAGTAGACTCATAAAGGCTTCATGCAACCCGCTTTCGGCGGACGAAATCCTTTCAATCACCGTACCCATCAACGTACGGTGCTCTTCTGAGATAGTCGCTCGCTCTAGCAGATCCTTCAGTACGTCCGACCGCATACCAGATGGTGCTGGACTGTTTTGATTGCTCTCTTCAAGAGCCGGATACTGGGGACTTCGGGCAGCCATAGGATTACCTTCTGGCCTTGCTGGATCAGGAGAAGCCCTATACAATGACACTTCAAGGTCGCCCGCTTCTTGAGCTGGGGAGTCCGGGGGAGGCGTTTCGCTCTCCATCATCTCCGAAAGAAGATCCCCTGAAGACGAGCTCTGCTGAGACGGGCTAAGATCCAAACTGCAAGATAAATGCTTCGGTTATTTTCCTCAGAAGTAAGGTAGGATATCTTCACTATTAAGTACTTTTTAATTACTTACAACTCGTTAGAGGTTTGATCCCTGCGCGGGCATTCTGCGGCAAGAGCACCCTCCGAGGCAGGACCCTCTGGTGGAGATTTCTTCTCCCGTTTGGAAACCTTAGTTTCCGGATCTTCAGAGGTAGTCATCTTCCTTCCCCGGGGCGAGAGAATGTCAAATTCTTCCCCTGGGTTATCCTCCCTCACGGAGGCGCTTATTCCCTCGGTTGGAATAGGTAGCGGTGGAGGCCCGCTTTCGCCCTCTTTATTCCCCCCTTCATCTTCCTTTGAGGGCACCAAGCAAGGTGCTGGCTCGAGCATCTTTTCCAGCACCGGATTGTCCAAGCCTTCAGGAAGGGGGGCCGAACGCTGGATCATCTTCGCCTTTGTTATCCAATCTTGGTCAAAGAGCGATTCTTCAGAATGATGTCATGATAAATAAAAAGGACAGTGTGTTCGGCCATGGGATTACTTACTTGGGCCGCGGTGCGGTTGCTGCTCAGGCCCACGTCCTCGGTAGTGTCCGGACACTCTATTTGAGGTCCGGATAACGATTTGTACATCTCCTCGTGCGTCAGGCCAAGGAAATTCTGAATAGTGCGCGGTCCTTCCGGGTTGAATTCCCACATGCGGAGGGGCCGGCGTTTGCAAGGCTGGACTCGACGAACCAGTATGACTTGCATTACCATAACCAAACTGAAATCTCCCTCGAAGAGATCTCGGATGTGGCTCTGTAGTATGGGCACCTCCTTTGCTGGACCCCAGCTCAGTCCCCTGCTGATCCATGACATCAGTTATGGTGGAGGGCCCGAGCAAAAGGTGGGGGCAGCTACCCACTTGGCACTTCGGGGAGCTGTGACGTAGAACCATTCCCGTTGCCATAATCTGGACACCTCTGGAAAGGAGCCCTTTGGCCATGGAGCATCAGCAATTTTGCTTATTAAAGCACCTCCGCACGCTGCATACTGTCCCTCGACCATCTTCGGCTTCACATTGAAGGTCTTGAGCCACAAGCCGAAGTGAGGGGTAATGCGGAGGAAGGCCTCACAAACGACAATAAATGACGAGATGTGAAGAAGGGAGTCTGGGGCCAGATCGTGAAAATCCAGCCCGTAATAGAACATAAGACCCCTAACGAAGGGATCCAGAGTGAGGCCAAGTCCTCGGAGGAAGTGGGAGACGAACACAACGCCCTCATTGGGTTCGGGAGTAGGGATGGCCTGCCCTCAGGCGGGCAGCCTATGCGAGATTTCAGTGGTCAAGTATCTGGCCTCCCTCAAACTTCTTGATATCCTCCTTCGTGATGGAGGAAGGCATCCACCGGCCTTGAAGGATGGATCCGGACATGATTGAATGTCCAAAGCACCTTACCTGGGCTTTGGGTGTTAGAACTCGAGGCGGGGGAAGGATTTGATTGAGCGCGAGAGGGAAAAAACAAAAAGCCTTGTCCCCTTTATAAAGAGGGTGAATATTAAGCGTCCTCCTCGTGGCTGTTTGGGACTTGCCTAAAATCTAGGAGTCCTAGGCACGGTTGGGTTACCCACGTCCGTATTAATGAGAATCCTGTAATAAGGGGAACACGATCTCGGCTTTGACAAGACGTGTCAAGAAACCGCCTCGCGTTATGTGCGGGGCTGGTTAAGGAAAAACGGTTCGAGTAATTACCGGGCCATGGCATGATGTCATGCTGCCAAAACATGTCAGCAGATTGGATTTGTGGAAATATTATTCTCTCTACGGTGGTATGTGGAACTTATTTTGCAGGGTCGGACACTATCCTTGTATTCAAATTCTTCCGTGGTGTATTCGGGAGAGGAACCCGCCTTGCAATGCCGAAGACGACACTGCGCACCGGACTCATCGTCATTGAAGCCTGGTTCAGGGGCTACTAAGGGAGTCCGGGATAAGGGGGTCTCCGGACAGCCGGACTATATCCTTTGGCCGGATTGTTGGACTATGAAGACACAAGATTGAAGACTTTGTCCCGTGTCCGGATGGGACTCTACTTGGCGTGGAAGGCAAGCTAGGCAATACGGATATGCATATCTCCTCCTTTGTAACCGACCTTGTGTAACCCTAGCCCCCTCCGGTGTCTAAATAAACCGGAGGGTTTTAGTCCGTAGGACAACATACAATCATACCATAGGCTAGCTTCTAGGGTTTAGCCTCTCCGATCTCGTGGTAGATCAACTCTTGTACTACTCATATTATCAAGAATACTCAAGCAGGACGTAGGGTTTTACCTCCATCAAGAGGGCCCGAACCTGGGTAAAACATCGTGTCCCTTGCCTCCTGTTACCATCCACCTTAGACGCACAGTTCGGGACCCCCTACCCGAGATCCGCCGGTTTTGACACCGACACTCATATTTATCAATATCAATCAAGCAGGACGTAGGGTATTACCACCATCAAGAGGGCCCGGGCCAGGGTAAAACATCGTGTCCCACGTATCCTATTACCATCAAACTTAGACGCACAGTTCGGGACACCCTACTCGAGACCCGTCGGTTTTGACACCGACAATCATCAACCTTCCTCCGTCACCAATTTCATGATGCTCACCACCGTGCGTGAGTAATTCCATCATAGGCTTGCTGGACGGTGATGGGTTGGATGAGATTTATCATGTAATTGAGTTAGTTTTGTTAGGGTTTGATCCCTAGTATCCACTATGTTCTGAGATTGATGTTGCTATGACTTTGCTATGCTTAATGCTTGTCACTATGGCCCGAGTGCCATGATTTCAGATCTGAACCTATTATGTTTTCATGAATATATGTGAGTTCTTGATCCTATCTTGCAAGTCTATGGTCACCTATTATGTGTTATGATCCGTTAACCCCGAAGTGACAATAATCGGGATACTTACCGGTGATGATCGTAGTTTGAGGAGTTCATGTATTCACCGTGTGTTAATGCTTTGGTCCGGTACTCTATTAAAACGAGTCCTTAATATGCTTTAGTTTCTGATAGGACCCTGCTGCCACGGGAGGGTAGGACAAAAGATGTCATGCAAGTTATTTTCCATAAGCACGTATGACTATATTCGGAATACATGCCTACATTACATTGATGAACTGGAGCTAGTTCTGTGTCACCCTAGGTTATAACTATTGCATGAGAAATCGCATCCGACATAATTATCCATCACTGATTGATTGCCTACGAGCTTTTCATATATTGTTCTACGCTTATTAACTTTTCCGTTGCTACTGTTACAATCACTATAAAACCAAAAATAATACTTTCAAATGCTTTGTTATATTTTATGTTCATTTGGAGAAGTTCTTTGAGTGACATAAAATATTCAGAGAAGTGTTTTGGAATTGTTTGAATTTGCTTGAATTCAAAACAGTGGAAAAAGATTAAATAAAACAAAAACAGAACAGAATAGGAAAAAACGAGAGATTACCTGGGCCAACTCACCTGTGCAGCCACCTGGCGGCCCAAGTGGCCGGCCCAGCCCACCTGGCCCCTCCCCTGTCGTCTTCCTCCCCGCGCCAATAGGCAGCGCGCGTGGCCGAGGCACGCCGGCACGCGCCCGGCCACCTCCTGCTTCCTGCCGCTACCCCCTTGTCGCCCTGGGCCTCCCTCGCGACGCCACGCAGTCCCGACCCCTCTCTCACTCTGTCAAGCGTTTTCCCCCTCCTCTGCTCTCTTTCCGAACGGAGCCCGTCGCCGCTGCTCGCCGTTCCTGCGGCCACTGGCCACCCCTCGCCCTGCCGCTGAGCTCAGGAGCTCCGCCTCAACCCCCTCTCCCTCCCCACCGAGCCACGCCCCTCCGGAAGCCCTGCAGCGTCGTCCCCAACCCCGTCTTCAACCTCTGACCGCCGGAGGACTCGTCGGGGATTCGCGAGCTCTAGCCTCTCCCCGGCCTCGCCATCGCCTCTGCTGGATCCGCCGTGAGCTTCTACGCCGCCTCCCCCTCTTCTTTGCTTTGTTTGTGCCCTCTAACCGCCTCCTCCACCAGAGCCGAGACGCTCCGCCGCAAGAGCTCGTTGCTGGTGTTGCTCCGGCGACCATTTGGTTGCGCCAATGTGCCAAACAAGCCCGCCGCACCGCGTAGTGCCTTGCCCGCGCTTTAGTTCGCGCTTTTGCCCGCTGCAGCCACGGCCCCGAGCTCGGCCGAACTCCAGCCGCCGCTGTCATTGTTGCCACCATCGTTCCGGGCCATCTTTGGCGAAGCTGAGAGCACCACTCGACGCGTGCGAGCTCTAGCTACTCGTATATGGGCTCCGCCGTTGATTTGGTTGCCGGAGGAAGTTTTCCGAGCCTCGCCGCCGTGTCTGGCCTCGCCGGTGTCGAGTCGCCGGCAGGTTTGACCTGTTCGACCCGGGGTTTGACCTCCCTAGGGTCAACACACATGGGCCCCGCCTCTAACTAGATTAGTTTAGGATTAATTACCCCCCCCCACCCCGCTGACACTGATAGTGGGCCCAGTGGCTGTTAATTTGATTAGTTAGATTTAATTAACCCTGTTAGTTAATTGTGTCACTGACGTGTCGACCCCACTGGTCAGGTTTGACCTGGACCGGGTCAGTTGACCTGCTGACGTCACAGTGACGTAGCGCTGACGCCATAACTCATTTTGTGGATTATTTATAATTCAGAAAATCCCAGAAAATGTTTAAACTTTAAAAATTCATAGAAAATCAACCATAGCTCCAAATCAAACAAATTATATATGAAAAATGATCAGAAATATCTAATCTATCCATCTGTACCATTTTCATGCATGTTGGAACAACTTAAAGTTGCTGTTTAGGACAATCCACTTAAATGGCATTTAAGAAAGCACATATGGAGTTTGAATTTGAACCTAGCGTTCAAACCAACTCCATTTAACTTGTTGCTAGTTGAATTAGGCCAATCAACAGCATATTGCCATGTCACATTCATGCATCATTTTGTTGCATGGCATTGATTGTGCTTCTTCTTTGTTTGTCGGCGGTTGTTCCCCCTCGGTAGACGATGTTTCCGACGACGTGTTCGATGACACCGATGAAGAGCTATATCATCTTCAGAAGTGCCAGGCAAGCAAAACCCCCTTGATCATTCCGATACAATCCCACTCTCTCGCTCCTGCTCTCTTTTACTGTATTAGGACAACAACGATTCATTTGTTACTTGCTGCGGTAGTTGAACCCCTTATCCTCTGCATGACCTGTCATTGCCACAGTAAATAGATGAAACCCACTAGCATGAGTAGGAGTTGTTTGAGCCCTGATGTGCCTACTCATTCATGTTTGTTTGTCATGCCTGCTATTGCATAGAATTGTGTTAGGTCTGATTCATCGGGGATGGATCGGTGGTGTGTGAACATGTCCTACTATTGAGAGCTAAGTGTGTAAACATGATTTGGTAAAGGTATCGATGAGAGGCCATTTAGGACTACATGGTGGGTCATTTCATTGAAGCCGTCCTTAGGAACTGAGTTCTGTGTTTGTGATCCATGAAACAGCTACTACCACACATTGGGCCCTAAAATATGACCCCGCTCGACTTACTGACCCCTCTCGTCCTCTGTCCAGGAGTTGCAACTAGTTTCTGGTGTTTATAGGATATGTGTTGGCAGCCGTGCATAGCACTGACCCAAGGGGTGGGCTATGATGCAGTAGATACACCATGGCACAGTGTACCGGGCGCCCGTTTGGTGTCTCGGGAACCCTGCACACATCGTTTGGGGCTGTGAGCGAACCTCTGGCCGGATCTCCTCGCGGATGGAACCCGAATAGGCGATAAACCTGGACTAGAGACTTGTGCGGTTAGTCAGGTCATGGTCTACACCCACATCGGCTTTCGCTTGAAGTCTGCCGAGCACATGTCGTGTGCAGACGCTAAGTGGTGGAAACATGTGTGACAAAGTACACCCCTGCAGGGTTATAAATGATCTATTCGAATAGCCGTGTCCACGGTAAAGGACTTCTGGGTTGCCTATAACAATTCATAGACAAGTGAAAGTGGATACTCTAAAATGCGCAAGATAAGCGTGAGTGCTATGGATGGTGTTCTCGTAGGGAGACGGGAGCGGATCCATAGCGGTGTATTGATATGGTGAATATGTGGACTCGTGTGCGCCACCTCAAAAGAGTTACTTGCAGTCGTAGTTTAAGATAGCCATCGAGTCAAAGCTGGCTTGCTGCAGTTAAACTCCACCAACCCCCCCCCCCTTGTTGTTACCAATGCATATGTAGCTAGTTCTAATGTAAGTCTTGCTGAGTACTTTTGTACTCACGTTTGCTTAATTTATGTTTTGCAGAGAGACGTCAGTCTCGCTAGTAGTTCCGTGTGGACTTCGACGTTTAGCTTGATACCTCAGCTACGATCTTGTACCCTCGGCAGGATCTGGTAGATAGTCAGGCTTCTTAGCTTTTTTCATTAGTAGATGTATGTACTCAGACATGTTAAGCTTCTGCTTGTGCTTTGATTTGTATGCTATGATTGTTGGGTCATGAGACCCATGTTTGTAATATCTCGCTCCTCAGAGCCTAATGGATAAATACTTGAGTTGTAGAGTTATGTTGTGATGCCATGTTGTATTTACACATCTCGAGCATATTGTGTGTATGATTGAAATGCTTGGTATGTGTGGGATCCGACAATCTAGTTGTTTATCCTTGGCAGCCTCTCTTGTGGGGAAATGTAGTCTGGTGCTTCCATGAGCCATAGTAGTCCGCTACAGCCCGGTTCACCGGAGTCCTGCTAGCCCAGCACTACTGCTCAGGACACTTGACTGGCCGACATGTGTTTCACTTCGTTCCTATGTCTGCCCTTCGGGGAAATGTCACGGGGTGACATCCGGAGTCCTGCCTAGCCTGCTACAGCCCGGGTTCCCGGAGTCCTATTAGCCTAGTGCTACAGCCCGGATTCACACGCTGCTGACCGACATGCTCGATGTGATTCATGTATGCCTGTCCTCATAGGTTGGTGCCGCTTTGGGTTCACGACTAGCCATGTCGGCCCGGGTTCTCTGTCATATGGATGCTAGCGACACTATCATATACGTGAGCCAAAAGGTGCAAACGGTCCCGGGCCATGGTAAGGCGACACCCGTGGGAATACCGTGCGTGAGGCCGCAAAGTGATATGAGGTGTTACCGGCTAGATCGATGTGACTTGGAATCGGGGTCCTGACAGCTTTGGTATCAGAGCCTGACTGCCTGTAGGATTACCAAGCCAAACTGGTCGAAGTTGTGTCTAGAAATGCTTTAGTTATGTAAGGGAATTGATTGTGGAAGGGAACATAAGGCTCTTTTTACTCCTTTACCTTATGGCCTTCTGATCTGAGTCATCCTCCTCTCTTCTACGGGGATTAAGAACTAGGCCCTCTCATCTATCTATCAGGATGACGTGTTACTAATCCATAGACTTATAGAATTGATAGTTTCAAGCCTCGGTTCTGTTCCTACTTCTTCCGTATGTTGACAGTTGATCTTGGAACCTTGATATTGTGTTGTTGAGTGGCTATGCCACAATTTATTTTTCAGGATGTCTCAAATCTTTTGAGCATTTACAGCCGTTATGCTGTCCGAGTCATCCCAGGTCTCTAACTAGTCTGATGCATTTGCAAATCCCTTCTTCCCGTTTCCGATGTCCTTTTGGACCAGGTTAAGCACACTAACAGTCTGTTGAGGTACTCTACTGCCTCGACATATATGTTGGAGCTATTATTATGACCCTAGGTGTTTTAGGGAGTCACCTAGTAATCTAGCCATGTTTTGTGTTCACGGTGTGATGATTCTGGCCACCATTCCTCGAAAGCATCCCGTGATGCCATTTAGTAGTAGGTATTCTACTCCTGGGTTCTTGACCCAAGATCCACTCTACTTACCTCGTGTTGATAGTGTTGCTCGTACCTTTAGGATATTAGTAATCTTTGCGATAGTCCTCGAGGTTCATGGTATATCCTTCTTCCAAATATCATGAACTGCTTATGGCAGAAGTTCCTCGTGGAACCGAAAGATCACAACTAGAGTGCTCTTGATGAGTTCTTGGTTCTATATTGTGATTCTGCCAGTTCTACCTTTCTGCATGGGTTATCTGGAAGAAACCTGTTGAACTTGGTTCGACATATTAATCTATGCATCCGCAACTCAGAAAGATATATGTCCCCTTGAGTTGTTCCTCTTCATTTGTATTTCGACCATCATCTATCAATTGATAGTCAGGAGTAATTGTGCATCCGTGTTTGTCAATGCTTATTATTCTTGTGGTCCGTCAAGACATTCTATTCCAGAATGACTAGGAGAAACAAGCTCCAGTACCTCATCCATTTCTAGGATTGGGTCAAAGCAGTTGTATTCCACAGATCAAATGTAATCAAGCTTTTGATTCTGTTCTACCCAAAAGTATTACCCACTTTATGTCAAGAATATCGTGGGAATTGCACCATCCCTTATGAATTCTTGATGCAGTGATACTTCGCACCATCATCATTCATTTCTCAGTCCTCGTGTTGTTGTAACCAGAATGCTGACAAGTGATTGTGATGTGTGAAATAATACTCCTAGCAACTAGTTGCTTGGTAGCAAATGGACCATATTCTCATTCTTAGCGTGTTGGTTATTGAATCATCATCTCTAAGATAGATTGTGCTACCTAGTCCTTATTTCTGGAGCACTCTTCGATCAAGGAGTCAGGATTGTGCCAATCCTTGCTTATTTGATCATATCGTCTTGCCTGAGAAGCAAGATTGTTCTCGGGCTTAGTAACATATCGGTGGTTCGTGATTTTCTGATCATCTTCTCAGAAGTATCACTAGGTTGTCCCCTGACTGTTATGTTGAGCTCGTGATCAAGTTTGTTTCTTGTAAATCACCCCTTCTCCAAGAATCTATGTTGGATACCCTGAACTGGTTGGTTAAGCTAAACAACGACTTGGAGAGTTGGAAGATGAAAGCTTGTCTGACTTAGTTCATCTCTAAGGGATATCCTTTGTGTGTGTGTGTGTTGAAGAAAGATGATATCTTCGTTGATTGATCCTCGTGATCAGTTGTCGGTGCTATTGTCTTATCCAATCCTTGATTTGAGTATGGGCTATCGTCAAATCAAGCCAGAACCAATGATGTCTGTAATGTTGTCTTACTCGTGGTTGATCCCTTGAGCATACACCATTACATCTTTTGGTCTGACCAATGCTATCGCCGTGTTCACATGATGGTGGAAGTCCAGTGATATGGAAATTCCGATGAGTTGCTATTGATTCCATCAGCAGCATCTTGTCTCCTTGATTCATGTTGAACATCAAGTTAGTGTTGGAAACTTTTGTAAGCATTATCTTCATGTCCCGTTTATGAAATATACGTTTGGATGGAAGAAGTGACTTCCTCTAATTCACGTGCATTTGATGTAAGTTGCCGCCATGGATTCGAGAAAGCTTGTTTTGCTTCCTCTGGAATCATCCCAAGTCAGTCATGCACGTGCGAAGTATACTATGGCTTGAGAGATTAGCTACCTCCATCCCATCGGTATTTCCTAGCACACCAAGCCACTGATTGATTTGTAAAAAGAAAAGAAGTTCATGCGCTAATCCTGAAGGAACCGGACGGTTATGCACAAGACTTCATTATCCCAATGATGGTTCCCAATCAGAACTCGGTAGTGTCTTTATCGTAAGACTACTATGTGATCATGCTTGTCTTGGACAGCGTGTTCACAGGTTTGTAGCAGAACCAACTCATGTTTTGGAGCTTGCTACCGTAGTTCATTTCCCGAGAATCTCGCAACATCGTCTTGTCGATTTATGTTGCAAACTTTATTTTCCAGACATGATGTCTGAAATATCCTGTTACCATCCAGATCTGAATCTCGGGTAGATATGATGGCTGGAATATTCCCCACAATTGCATTTTGTTCCTAGCTTGCACCGCAATTGTGCCAATTTCCATGGGCTGCCATTTTCAGCAGTTGCTGTCCAGGATCATCTCCAAAAGTGGTCCTACCATGGTCCCATCCACTTTCGATGATAAGCAAAAACCATCCATTGCGTTGTCTTCGACAAGGTAGTCCACATCATCCATTCTAGTCAGGGTATGTCATTCTTTCGAACTCCTTCAAACGATTGCTCGAGATTTTCCCTAGGATGGTATAGAGAATTTTATTGATCTCTAGATCAAAAGTAATTATTTTTGCCACTTAAAGGATAATTCTATGAGTCATCCTTCTCTAGGGTGCCTCGTTATGGTATCATGGCAACTCAAATCCTTGCTACGTTGACAATCATTCACCACCTTCTTAGGTGTGGAATTGTTGCCTACCTAGTAAACCCTCGTCATCTGTTCCACTCCACCCCTCTAGATGTGTACTTCGTGTCTCAGCTCGAGAGATGTTTCAATGTCACGATCTTCGATATGATCGATCCTTCTAGAGTTTTCTCTTTCCTCTCATTGTCATGTTAGTTGGAGTTCTCGGGGCAAGACATTAAGACAATGATGGTGATCGAATCAACGTTCTTATGAAGTGCCACCTGGATCATGAAGATCGTGTTAGTTTGGGTTCCCCCTTCTTTTTCCCTACGCTTGAATCTCGGGATGAGATTCTTGTTTAGTGGGGGTGAGTTGTCACAGCCCTAGAATTCTGATTTGTAATTAGTTGCATCAGTGAGTTGCATCCATGCATCATGTTTTAATTCAAGAAACTGGAATTGAGGGAATTTCGGAAACCTCAAAATTCAATTAAAAGAAGGGCAAGAACCCTTAAAGTTGCATTCAGTGAAACCAAAATGGCCTTCATTAATGTTTGATATTTTTGGAAAGGGTTTGGGTCTAAACCAAAAATAGTGAACATTTTTAAGGGATCATTTTGGCATTGAATTTAAATCACTATGGTATTTGAATTTGAATATATATTCATATTATAAATAATATATTTTCAAATGCTTTGTTATATTTTATGTTCATTTGGAGAAGTTCTTTGAGTGACATAAAATATTCAGAGAAGTGTTTTGGCATTGTTTGAATTTGCTTGAATTCAAAACAGTGGCAAAAGATTAAATAAAACAAAAACAGAACAGAATAGGAAAAAAACGAGAGCTTACCTGGGCGAACTCACCTGTGCAGCCACCTGGCGGTCCAAGTGGCCGGCCCAGCCCACCTGGCCCCTCCCCTGTCGTCTTCCTCCCCGCGCCAATAGGCAGCGCACGTGGCCGAGGCACGCCGGCACGCGCCCGACCACCTCCTTCTTCCTGCCGCTTCCCCCTCGTCGCCCTGGGCCTCCCTCGCGACGCCACGCAGTCCTGACCCCTTTCTCACTCTCTCAAGCGTTTTCCCCCTCCTCTACTCTCTTTCCGAACGGAGCCCATCGCCGCCGCTCGCCATTCCTGCGGCCACCGGCCACCCCTCGCCCTGTCGCTGAGCTCAGGAGCTCTGCCTCAACCCCCTCTCCCTCCCCACCGAGCCACGCCCCTCCAGAAGCCCTGCAGCGTCGTCCCGAACCCCGTCTTCAACCTCTGACCGCCGAAGGACTCGTCGGGGATTCGCGAGCTCCAGCCTCTCCCTGGCCTCGCCGTCGCCTCTGCTGGATCCGCCGTGACCTTCTACGCCGCCTCCCCCTCTTCTTTGCTTTGTTTGCGCCCTCTAACCGCCTCCTCCACCAGAGCCGAGACGCTCCGCCGCAAGAGCTCGTCGCCGGTGTTGCTCCGGCGACCATTTGGTTGCGCCAATGTGCCAAACAAGCCCGCCGCACCGCGTAGTGCCTTTCCCGTGCTTTTAGTTCGTGCTTTTTCCCGCTGCAGTCGCGCCCCCGAGCTCGGCCGAACTCCGGCCGCCGCTGTCGTTGTCGCCGCCATCGTTCCGGGCCATCTCCAGCGAAGTTGAGAGCACCACTCGACGCGCGTGAGCTCCAGCTACTCGTATATGGGCTTCGCCGTTGATTTGGTCGCCGGAGGAAGTTTTCCGAGCCTCACCGTGGTGTCTGGCCTCGCCGGCGTCGAGTCGCCAGCAGGTTTGACCTGTTTGACCCGGGGTTTGACCTCCCTTGGGTCAACACACATGGGCCCCGCCTCTAACTAGATTAGTTTAGGATTAATTACCCCCCCCCACCCCGCTGACACTGATAGTGGGCCCAGTGGCTGTTAATTTGATTAGTTAGATTTAATTAACCCTGTTAGTTAATTGTTTCACTGACGTGTCGACCCCACTGGTCAGGTTTGACCTGGACCGGGTCAGTTGACCTGCTGACGTCACAGTGACATAGCGCTGACGCCATAACTCATTTTCTGGATTATTTATAATTCAGAAAATCCCAGAAAATGTTTAAAACTTTCAAAATTCATAGAAAATCAATCGTAGCTCCAAATCAAACAAATTATATATGGAAAATGATCAAAAAATGTAATCTATCCATCTGTACCATGCATGTTGGAACAACTTAAAGTTGCTGTTTAGGACAATCCACTTAAATGGCATTTAAGAAAGCACATATGGAGTTTGAATTTGAACCTAGCGTTCAAACCAACTCCATTTAACTTGTTGCTAGTTGAATTAGGCCAATCAACAGCGTATTGCCATGTCACATTCATGCATCATTTTGTTGCATGGCATTGATTGTGCTTCTTCTTCGTTTGTCGGTGGTTGTTCCCCCTCGGTAAACGATGTTTCTGACGACATGTTCGATGACATCGATAAAGAGCTATATCATCTTCAGAAGTGTTAGGCAAGCAAAACCCCCTTGCTCATTCCGATACAATCCCACTCTCTCGCTCCTGCTCTCTTTTACTGCATTAGGACAACAACGATTCATATGTTACTTGCAGCGGTAGTTGAACCCCTTATCCTCTGCATGACCTGTCATTGCCCCAGTAAATAGATGAAAACCACTAGCATGAGTAGGAGTTGTTTGAGCCCTGATGTGCCTACTCATTCATGCTTGTTTGTCATGCCTGCTATTGCATAGAATTGTGTCAGGTCTGATTCATCGGGGATGAATCGGTGGTGTGTGAACATGTTCTACTGTTGAGAGCTAAGTGTGTGAACATGATTTGGTAAAGGTATCGATGAGAGGCCATGTAGGAGTAGATGGTGGGTCGTTTCATTGAAGCCGTCCTTAGGAACTGAGTTCTGTGTTTGTGATCCATGAAATAGCTACTACCACACATTGGGCCCTGAAATATGACCCCACTCGACTTACTGACCCCTCTCGTCCTCTGTCCAGGAGTTGCAACTAGTTTCTGGTGTTTATAGGATATGTGTTGGCGGCCGTGCATAGCGCTGACCCTAGGGGTGGGCTATGATGCGGTAGATACACGGTGGCATGGTGTACCGGGCGCCCATTTGGTGTCTCGGGAACCCTGCAGACATCGTTTGGGGCTGTGAGTGAAACTCCGGCCGGATCTCCTCGTGGATGGAACCCGAATAGGCGATAAACCTGGACTAGAGACTTGTGCGGTTAGTCAGGTCGTGGTCTACACCCACATCGGCTTTTGCTTGAAGTCTGCCGAGCACATGTCGTGTGCAGACGCTAAGTGGTGGAAACATATGTGACGAAGTACACCCCTGCAGTGTTATAAATGATCTATTCGAATAGTCGTGTCCGCGGTAAAGGACTTCTGGGTTGCCTATAACAGTTCATAGACAAGTGAAAGTGGATACTCTAAAATGCGCAAGATAAGCGTGAGTGCTATGGATGGCGTTCTCGTAGGGAGACGGGAGCGGGTCCATAGTGGTGTATTGATATGGTGAATATGTGGACTCCTGTGCGCCACCTCAAAAGAGTTACTTGCAGTCGTAGTTTAAGATAGCCACCGAGTCAAAGCTGGCTTGCTGCAGTTAAACTCCACCCCCCTTGTTGTTACCGATGCATATGTAGCTAGTTCTGATGTAAGTCTTGCTGAGTACTTTTGTACTCACGTTTGCTTAATTTATGTTTTGCAGAGAGACGTCAGTCTCGCTAGTAGTTCCATGTGGACTTCGACGTTTAGCTTGATACCTCAGCTACGATCTTGTGCCCTCGTCAGGATCTGGTAGATAGTCAGGCTTCTTAGCCTCTTTCATTAGTAGATGTCTGTACTCAGACATGTTAAGCTTCCGCTTGTGCTTTGATTTGTATGCTATGATTGTTAGGTCATGAGACCCATGTTTGTAATATCTCGCTCCTCAGAGCCTAATGGATAAATACTTGAGTCGTAGAGTTATGTTCTGATGCCATGTTGTATTTACACATATCGAGCATATTGTGTGTATGATTGAAATGCTTGGTATGTGTGGGATCCGACAATCTAGTTGTTTATCCTTGGCAGCCTCTCTTATGGGGAAATGTAGTCTGGTGCTTCCATGAGCCATAGTAGTCCGCTACAGCCCGGTTCACCGGAGTCCTGCTAGCCTAGCACTACTGCTCAGGACACTTGACTGGCCGGCATGTGTTTCACTTTGTTCCTGTGTCTGTCCCTTCGGGGAAATGTCACGTGGTGACATCCGGAGTCCTGCCTAGCCTGCTACAGCCTGGATTCCCGGAGTCCTGTTAGCCCAGTACTACAGCCCAGATTCACACGCTGCTGACCGACATGCTCGATGTGATTCATGTATGCCTGTCCTCATTGGTTGGTGCCGCTTTGGGTTCACGACTAGCCATGTCGGCCCGGGTTCTCTGTCATATGGATGCTAGCGACACTATCATATGCGTGAGCCAAAAGGCGCAAACGGTCCCGGGCCATGGTAAGGCGACACCCATGGGAATACCGTGCGTGAGGCCGCAAAGTGATATGAGGTGTTACCGGCTAGATCGATGTGACTTGGAATCGGGGTCCTGACAGTTGCATACTCTACCCTCGAAAACTGTTGCGATCCCCTATACTTGTGGGTTATCAGGACTCACCGAGATTACGTTATGCCCTAACCTTAATGAAATCGGTCCCACCGAGTTGACATGTTGGTCCCACCAAAAAGCCTAATGTTCACATTTTGAACTGAATTGGTTTGACCGAGTTTTCTGATCCGGTCCGACCGAGTTTGGTAAATTTTGTGTAATGGTTAGATTTTGTGTGGAGGCTATATATACCCATCCACCCTTCCTTCATTAGTAAGGAGAGCCATCAGAACGTGCCTACACTTCATCATTCATTTTCCGAGAGACAACCACCTACTCATGTGTTGAGACTAAGATATCCCATTCCAACCATATGAATCTTGATCTCTAGCCTTCCCCAAGATGCTTTCCACTCAAATCATCTTTCCACCAAATCTGAAACTGTGAGAGAGAGTTGAGTGTTGGGGAGACTATCATTTAAAGCACAAGAGCAAGGAGTTCATCATCAACACACCATCTATTACCTTTTGGAGAGTGGTGTCTCCTAGATTGGTTAGGTGTCACATGGGAGCCTCCATCAAGATTGTGGAGTTGAACCAAGGAGTTTCTACGGGCAAGGAGATAGCCTACTTCGTGAAGATCTACCCTAGTGAGGCAAGTCCTTCGTGGGCGATGGCCATGGTGGGATAGACAAGGTTGCTTCTTCGTGGACCCTTTGTGGGTGGAACCCTCCATGGACTCACGCAACTGTTACCCTTCGTGGTTTGAAGTCTCCATCAATGTGGATGTACGATAGCACCACCTATCAGAACCACGCCAAAAACCCCCGTGTCTACATTGCATTTGCTCCCTCCAAACTCCTCCCTTTACCTTCATGTGCAATGTTTTAAATTCCACTGCTATACTCTTAGACTTGCATGTGTAGGTTGATTGCTTGACTTGTGCTAAGTTCTTAGAATCTGCCAAGACTTCAAATTGGGAAAAGGCTAGATTTTTATTTGGTCAATTAGTCTAATCACCCCCCCCTATAGACATACTTTCGATCCTACAAGTGGTATCAGAGCTTTGGTCTCCATTTGCCTTGATTTCCATAGCTTTTGGTGATCATAGCCTTGGTTTCACAACCTAGGAGAGTATGGCATCTAGCGAGTGTAGGATCGAAAGTATGTCTAGAGGGGGGTGATTAGACTACTTGACCAATTAAAAATCTATCCTTTTCCAAATTTTAGTCTTTGGCAGATTTTAGCTATCTTAGCACAAGTCAAGCAATCTTAACACAATTCAAGCAAGCATGCAAAGAGTCTATGAGCAGCGGAAAGTAAAGCATGCAACTTGCAAGAATGTAAAGGGAAGGGTTTGGAGAATTCAAACGCAATTGGAGACACGGATGTTTTTGTCATGGTTCCGATAGGTGGTGCTGTCGTACATCCACGTTGATGGAGACTTCAACCCACAAAGGGTAACGGTTGCGCGAGTCCACGGAGGGCTCCACCCACGAAGGGTCCACGAAGAAGCAACCTTGTCTATCCCATCATGGCCATCGCCCACGAAGGACTTGCCTCACTAGCGGTAGATCTTCACAAAGTAGGCGATCTCCTTGCCCTTACAAACTCCTTGGTTCAACTCCGCAATCTTTGTCGAAGGCTCCCAAGTGACACCTAGCCAATCTAGGAGACACCACTCTCCAAGAAATAACAAATGGTGTGTTGATAATGAACTCCTTGCTCTTGTGCTTCAAATGATAGTCTCCCCAACACTCAACTATCTCTCACAGGATATGGATTTGGTGGAAAGAAGATTTGAGTGGAAAGCAACTTGGGGAAGGCTAGAGATCAAGATTCATATGGTGGGAATGGATTATCTTGGCCTCAACACATGAGTAGGTGGTTCTCTCTCAGAAAATGTGTATTGGAAGTGTAGGTATGTTCTGATGGCTCTCTCCACGAATGAAGAGTGGATGGAGGGGTATATATAGCCTCCACACAAAAACTAATCGTTACACACAATTTACCAATCTCGGTGAGACCGAATTGAGAAACTCGATCGGACCGATTTAGCAAACCTAATGACCGTCAGGATTTTTGGTGGGACTGAGATGCAACTCGGTAGGACCGATATGGTTAGGGTTAGGGCATAAAGTAATCTCGGTGTGACCGATTACACAAACTCGGTGGGACCGATTTTGGTAATAAGCTAACCAGAGAGTTGGTCAGTTGAACTCGGTGTGATCGATTTGCTCATTTCGGTGGTACCAAAATGTTACAAAAGGGAAACAGAGAGTTTACATTGCAATCTCGGTGGGACCGATCGCTCATCTCAGTAGGACCGAAACGTTATGAAGGGAAACAGAGAGATTACAACCCCATCTCGGTGTGACCGAGATCCCTATCGGTGAGACCGATTTGCCTAGGGTTTGTGGCAGTGGCTATGACCTCTGAACTCGGTGGCGCTGGATAGAAAGAATCGGTGGGGCCGAGTTTGACTTTTGGTTTAGGTCATATGTGGATGTGGGAAGGTAGTTGAGGGTTTTGGAGCATATCACTAAGCATTATGAAGCAAGAATCTCATCAAGCAACACCTCATCCCTCCTTGATAGTATTGGCTTTTCCTATAGACTCAATGTGATCTTGGATCACTAAAATATAAAATGTAGAGGCTTGAGCTTTTGAGCTTGAGCCAATCTTTTTGTCCTTAGTATTTTGAGGGGTCCACTTTCCTCATCCATGCCATGCCATTCATTGAGCTTTTATTTAAATATTAATCTTGGAATAATGTTAGCTCAATGAGCTATATGTTGTTAGGAATTACCAAGACCACCCAGGGATAATTGCACTTTCAATCTCCCCCTTTTTGGTAATTGATGACAACATATAGATCAAAGCTTCGACGAATGATAATAAGAGTGAAAAACATTGTCGCTTTGAGAAGTATGTGAAAAGCAAGAGCTCCTACTAAATTTGTGCATAGTTTATGATTTGCTTTGGACTACAAATGCACAAAGAGTTAGGCTCATGGGTTACTCTTCAATGTCACATACATCTTGGTGGAGAGCTCAAAATGATAATAATTAAATACATGCACTCATCACCAAGCAAAGTGAATGATCATATAGGGATAAAATGATAATGTCATCCAACAAGCATTAATGTAGCATATGATCAAACGCACATGATCATCCAAGTATCACGCAGATAGAAAGTATCTCAATCAAGCAAATAAAGTTCAACCACCAAAGCAAGAGAGAATAAAAAAGCAACACTCTCTCTCGAAGCCTATGATCTATACATTTTTCTCCCCCTTTGACAACAAGTTACCAAAAAGTTCATAGAAAATGCATAGCACTAAATCGTCTCTCAGGCTTGGTCTTCAGGTGGTGGTGTCCGGATACTCCAAGAACAAAGGCTTCAGTCGATGTAGATAGAGCTGGTGGAGTAGGTGCTGGAGCTGGTGGCACTGAAGCTGTAGCTGGTGCAGATGAAGTTGCTCTGGTGTCTGGAACAGGCACTGCAGCAGATCTCTGAGCTCTAGGCACTCTGGCACATGCATCAGTGGTTGTCTTGCCCTTCCTCTCCTGCATATCATCCTGAAGTTGCTCCACAATAGACTGGATCTCAGTTACCTTCACATCCATGTCATAGAACTTCTGCTCTATGATCCTTTCCAAGCTCTCCTGGTTTTGAGTTAGGGTGGCCATCCCTTTATCAATCCTTAGAGTGGATGCAATCAAGTAGCCAAGCTGATCTTGCTTGCTCTTCAGAAGATACTGAGATGCCTCTTCCATGGTTGGCATCTTTGTAGCTTTCTCAGCCTTTGCCTTCTCCCTCTTTTCTTGAACGTGCACAGAAGATGGTTCATCCTCATTCATAACCACTTGGTTGTCCTCAAATTCTGGATAGATAGGCATGTGCTCCTTGTCCAACAAGTATGTGCCAGTGCCCATCTTGGAGTTAATCAACTCCTGGATCTGTGGTGCATACCCACAGCTTCTCTTTTGGTCAGCAACTGTCCTCTTGATAGTTTCAACTATAAGACTCATGACCTTGAACTTTTGTGGCACATCAAATATATGTAGCAGATTGATGGAGTGGCCTCTGATCATTCTGTGATCACCAGAGTTGGGTAGAAGAGTGTGCCTGAGAATCCAATTGATAGTAGGCAGTCCTGACAGCAGGTGTTTCACTGATCCAAATTGGTGAGTCTCAAGATCTGCATAAGGAATCTCCTTGTACATGTTAGCCATGGAGTTGTGATCCTTCTTCTTCTTGGCATAGACATCCAAGTCATCTTCATTCTCCTCAGGAGCATTGATCAATTGAGCCCATTCTTCTACTATTGACTGGTATCTAGTGCCTTCAGACATCCAGACTATCTTGCCATCTGGGTAGAAGTGAGTTGTGGAGTAGAACTGCATGATAAGCTCATCATTCCACTTTGTGAGCTTCTGAGCCACAAACTCACCAACTCCACAAGCCTTGAAACTGTCATATACTCCTGGATAGTGTTCTTCATTCTCCTTGATGTACTCCTAGTTGACCCATCTCATGTCACATACTATTGGTTTCTTGTCAAGCAACACTGTCTCATAAAAATCCTGTTGTTCTTTGGTATGGAACCTGTAGTCCACAGCAGTTCTCCTTCTGGTGGCATATGGATCTGACTCTCTCCATAGCCTCAATCCCGAGTCCTTCTTGATCTTCCTATTTTCTGCTACAGGATGAGCATCATTATGATCTGGAATTTTTGGCTTTAACTTCCTCAAAACATGTGTCTCATCATCATCTTCTTCAGCAATAGTTTTAGGCACTGGGGCCTTGTTTTTCTCAACAGCTAGAATGTTCCTGGCACTCCTCTTTGGTGCAGTTTTCGGTTTTGGAGCAGCTGGCTTGGGAGCTTCTTTGGGCTTAGATGAAGCAGCCCCTGATCTTATGGCATCTCCCATAAGTTTCTGTACCTTAGGTGTTGGTGCAACATCCTCTTCCTCTTCCTCTTCTTCAGAGTCTTTCATGATTGAAGATCTCCCAAGCACTCTGGCAGTGGTCTTCTTGACCCTCTCTTTCCTTTTCTTTTCTGCCACAACCTGCTCTTTGGGTGCAGATCCCAAAGTCTCTTAAGTAGATGCTCTGGCTTTAGACATTGGCTGTCTTCCTGCTAGCCTCTTGGTCTTCAGACCTGGCTTAGTTGCAGCAGCAGTGCTATATTCCTTTTTAACCACTTTCTTCTTGGAAGTGGCCTCATCCTCAACTGCCACATAGTCTTCATCCTCAGATTCAGAAGTTTTCTTCTTTCTGGCCCTAGTGACAGCTTTTGGCAAGTTGCTGGGTGTGCTCCTGCTTCCATCATCTGAGCTGCTAGAGGGACTAGTTACCTCACTCAAGTGAACCTGCTCCTCTGACTTGTTCTGACTATCACTTTGATCAGACATAATGCAATCTCTGACAGCTGACCCTGTGAATAGATTGTAGATGAGGTAGAGTGGATGAGCATCACGAAATACAGAGGTTTATGCAAAAGAATGAATCAAAAACTTAGTTTTAGTTTTCCCCAGAAAGCATTTCGGATCTACCGATTTGCAAACTCGGTGATACCGAAGCAGCTTTTGGAGCCTAAACTAGTGAACTCGGTCAGACCGAGTCACAGTTCGGTGGCACCGAGACTGCTAGGGTTTCACAAAGTCCTGAACTCGGTCACACCGATTTGCAATTCTCGGTCAGACCGAGAATCACATGTGCAATGGCCTGAGCCAAATCGGTGGTACCGAGTTCCACAACTCGGTTGGTCCGAGATGGTTTCGACAGAAACCTAACCCTAAATTTTCAAATCATCTCTAATCTACGGAGTGTTTTTGACTGGATAAGATAGTTTCAATCGTGGCAACATTCATGGCGAACACAATGTGCTAGGAATCAGATAAGGATAGCACAGTGATGAAGTTCATAGCCTAATTCAGCGATGAACTCGCTACGGCGGCAACGACGGGGATGATTCCCGTTGACGGCAGCGGAGACCAGCGGCAGGAGGCAACTGGCGACGAGGAGGACGATCCGGAGACCCTGGAGGCAGAGCGGGCTAAGCGCGGGCGAAAGAGTTCGGAGAAAATTTCCAAAATTTTTCTCGTGGGTATATATAGCCCGACCTTGTCGGTGTGACCGAGTGGAACAACTCGGTGGCACCGAGATGCATAACTGTAAGAAGTTGCTGCAACTCGGTGTGACCGAAAAGTTTAAATCGGTTGCACCGAGTTTGAAAACCTAGATCGACTTAGTGATCTCGGTATGACCGAAATGGGTGAATCGGTCAGACCGAAACGCACAAAGAAGTTTTGGAAGTTTAAGTCTATGACGAATCGGGGACTCCGAGTGCTCCTCACACAGAGTGGTTCGAATCTGACTTGATCAAATTTTGTGATGTAGCATGAATAGATTTGAGACGAGAAAAGCATAGATAGCTAGAGAAGGTTCTTAGGAATTCTTGTCCATCCACTTGGCCAAAAGAAAAGGAAACCAATCAATCAAAACAACAAGTGGATGTCCTCGAATGAGTAAATTATGCAACCAACATGCTCACACAATAAAATGGCAATTGAAATATGTGGCAAAGCATGGACAACCAATTCTAGCATCTATCAAGCAATTGGCGATGACTAGGTCATCTATATATGAGTATATTGACTTAGGAGTCAAATGAGAACATTTGATCATAGGTCATACTCATCGTTTAAGCACAAGTGGGGTTACCACTTTTACATAAAGCGTTGTTGTGTTCACACCATTAGAGTTGCTTTAACTCAATTGTTAGAGTAAAGCTCCCCCTAGATGTGAGATCCCCCCTAAGAGGGATGAACTAACCTTGGGTTTTGTCGATGATGACTTCATGTAGATGTTGAAGATGTGGATGCTCAATGTTGATGTAGATCAATTGGAGCTATCCTTTGGAGTGAGTTGCACTTTCAATACCTACACGGGTTAGTCCCACAAGGAATAAGCAAGGATATCCATAGACATAGAGTGATACACACACAAGATGATGTCTATGAGAGCATTAGGTTACCTTGTCCCTTGTCTTACCAACAAGAGGGTTTGTGACTCCTTGAACTAGTGCAAGATGTGGAAGTTGATTGCACTTGTTCTTGCCAAAATGATAAGAGTGAAGTATGTTGGCGGAGTCACCCTCAAGAACTCTCTAGTTCTTCTTCTTCGGGATCCACACCATCTTGATGGGAATCCTCGGAGTTGTAGTTTTACTTGATGAAGTGGAACTTGATGTAGTCTTGGGAACCCACTTGACCAAGGCCTTAGGAGCTTCTTCAAATGCATCAATTTCCTCTTGAAGCTTGTCCTTGCCTTTTTGCTTGTGGTCTTGTGGTGGAAGATCATCTTGAGTTTGTGTCCCTTTGGAAGAAGTAGGATCATACTTCTCTTGTTGAGGAACAAACTTAGTCTTGGGGTATTTATCTTCTTCCCACTCAACTCCATTGGCATTGAACTTTCGTTCAAAACCAATACCTTGATTCTTCCGGTGCCTTCCTTGCTTGCGTACAATTTCCTCGAACTGCTTACTCCCGGCAAGGCTCTTGTAAACACCTTTCTCTATGATTCCCTTCAATAAGCTATTTTCTTGCTCAAGTTTAACTTGGCTAAGAGAAACATTAGTGGAATCAAGAGAACTACTAGAAGCAACAATATTGGATTTAGCATGATTATTGTTACTACTAGAAGAAGAATCCTTCTTGTTCTTGTTAGTAGACTTGACTTGAGGCATGTAAGTGGATAAGAGTAAACGCTTGGCGATGTAAGAAGAACTTTTCTTGCAAAGATCATCATTGATTGCCTTTAAGAACTCATGCTCTTGCTCAAGATTGAGCTTCTCAAAACGTAATTTCTCATGAGTCCTTAAAAGTTCTCGATGATCTCCTAAGATAGTTTCATGAGCTAACTTAAGAGTGTTTAGTTCTTTAGTTAGAGACTCAATCGTCTCCTTATCATTGCCATTCGTTTCATCTTGATTAGCATGATTAATTGACGTTTCATCATAGTATTCATCACTATAGTTGTCAACAAGTAAATCATCATCACCTAACAAGTCATCTTCATCACTATTGAAATCAACATACTCGGGGTGTGATACCTTTGGACCTTTGGCCATGAAGCATCTTCCAATTCCTTCATTTGGTGAATCAAATATGTCGTAGGAGTTGGTTGACACAAGTGCTAGACCGGCAACACCTTCATCTTGAGTATATTCGGAGTCGGGGTGATAGCTTCTCTCAGAGTCATTGTCGGAGTCGGAGCCGGATACCCATTCACCAACATGAGCTTGATGTCTTCGTTTTGTGTAGCTCCTTGATGACTTGTCCTTTCTTTCCGAATCCTTGCTTCTCCGTGAGGGTCTTCGTTCATAACGATCATCTCTACTCCTTCTTTCTCTAGGTGGTGATTCTTCTCTTCTACTTCTTCTTTTTGGAGAATCTTCTCTTCTTTTGTGGGGTGCCGTACACTCATTGGAATAGTGTCCGGGCCTTCCACAATTGTAGCAGTTTCGCTCTCGACTAGAAGATCTTTTGTCATTGTAGGACCTTGACTTGGAGCTTCTCTCTTTGCTTCTATTCTTGTAGAACTTGTTGAAGTTCTTCACCATTAGGCTCAATTCTTCATTGAAGGTTTGTTTCTCACTTGATGATGTGGGAGCTTCACATGAGGCTTTGTGTGCACCACTTGACTTGTTATGGAGCTCCTCCTTATCCTTGAGTGACATCTCACGAGCAACAATTCTTCCAATGACTTCCGTTGGCTTGAGAACTTTGTAATTGGGAATCATTTGAATCAATGTGCACATGATATCATATTTTCCATCCAAGGCTCTTAGGATCTTCTTGATGATGAATCTGTCGGTCATCTCTTCACTTCCTAAGCCGGCAATCTCATTTGTGATAAGAGCAAGCCTAGAGTACATTTCAACGACACCTTCACCATCCTTCATTTTGAACTTGTCAAGTTGACTTTGAAGCACATCCAACTTGGATTCCTTTACGGAGTCGGTACCTTCATGCATGTCAATCAAAGTATCCCAAATTTCCTTTGCATTCTCAAGACGGCTGATTTTGTTGAATTCTTCGGGGCACAATCCGTTGAAGAGGATATCACAAGCTTGAGCTTTGTATTGCAGCATCTTCAACTCTTCCACGGTGGCTTCATGATTTGGTTCTCTCCCATCAAAGAATTCACCTTGCAAGCCAACACACACAATAGCCCAAACGGCGGGGTTATGTCCACTAATATGCATTTTCATCTTATGCTTCCAACTAGCAAAATTAGTACCATCAAAGTAAGGACCTCTACGGTGATAATTTCCCTCGCTAGACGTCATACTCTCCTAGGTTGTGAAACCAAGGCTATGACCACCAAAAGCTATGGAAATCAAAGCAAATGGAAACCTGGCTCTGATACCACATGTAGGATCGAAAGTACGTCTAGAGGGGGTGATTAGACTACTTGACCAATTAAAAATCTATCCTTTTCCCAATTTTAGTCTTTGGCAGATTTTAGCTATCTTAGCACAAGTCAAGCAATCTTAACACAATTCAAGCAAGCATGCAAAGAGTCTATGAGCAACGGAAAGTAAAGCATGCATCTTGCAAGAATGTAAAGGGAAGGGTTTGGAGAATTCAAACGCAATTGGAGACACGGATGTTTTTGTCGTGGTTCCGATAGGTGGTGCTATCGTACATCCACGTTGATGGAGACTTCAACCCACGAAGGGTAACGGTTGCGCGAGTCCACGGAGGGCTCCACCCACGAAGGGTCCACGAAGAAGCAACCTTGTCTATCCCATCATGGCCATCGCCCACGAAGGACTTGCCTCACTAGCGGTAGATCTTCACGAATTATGTGATCTCCTTTCCCTTACAAACTCCTTGGTTTAACTCCACAATCTTTGTCGGAGGCTCCCAAGTGACACCTAGCCAATCTAGGAGACACCACTCTCCAAGAAGTAACAAATGGTGTGTTGATGATGAACTCCTTGCTCTTGTGCTTCAAAGGATAGTCTCCCCAACACTCAACTCTCTCTCACAGGATATGGATTTGGTGGAAAGAAGATTTGAGTGGAAAGCAACTTGGGGAAGGCTAGAGATCAAGATTCATATGGTGGGAATGGAATATCTTGGCCTCAACACATGAGTAGGTGGTTCTCTCTCAAACAATGTGTATTAGAAGTGTAGGTATGTTCTGATGGCTCTCTCCATGAATGAAGAGTGGGTGGAGGGGTATATATAGCCTCCACATAAAAACTAACCGTTACACACAATTTACCAATCTTGGTGAGACCGAATTGAGAAACTCGGTCGGACCGATTTAGCAAACCTAGTAACCGTTAGGATTTTCGGTGGGACTGAGATGCAACTCGGTAGGACCGATATGGTTAGGGTTAGGGCATAACTAATCTTGGTGTGACCGATTACACAAACTCGGTGGGACCGATTTTGGTAATAAGCTAACCAGAGAGTTGGTCAGGTAAACTCGGTGGGACCGATTTGCTCATTTCGGTGGGATCGAAATGTTACAAAAGGGAAACAGAGAGTTTACACTGCAATCTCGATGGGACCGGTCGCTCATCTCGGTAGGACCGAAACGTTACGAAGGGAAACAGAGAGATTACAACCCCATCTCGTTGTGACCGAGATCCCTATCGATGAGACCGATTTGCCTAGGGTTTGTGGCAGTGGCTATGACATCTGAACTCAGTGGCGCCGGATAGAAAGAATCGATGGGGCCGAGTTTGACTTTTGGTTTAGGTCATATGTGGATGTGGGAAGGTAGTTGAGGGTTTTGGAGCATATCACTAAGCACTATGAAGCAAGAACCTCATCAAGCAACACCTCATCCCTCCTTGATAGTATTGGCTTTTCCTATAGACTCAATATGATCTTGGATCACTAAAATATAAAATGTAGAGTCTTGAGCTTTTGAGCTTGAGCCAACCTTTTTGTCCTTAGTATTTTGAGGGGTCCACTTTCCTCATCCATGCCATGCCATTCATTTGAGCTTTTCCTGAAATATTAATCTTGGAATAATGTTAGCTCAATGAGTTATATGTTGTTAGGAATTACCAAAACCACCCAGGGATAGTTGCACTTTCAGCGAGGGAAATTTCCACCGTAGAGGTCGTTACTTTGATGGTAATAACTTTGCTAGTTGGAAGCATAAGATGAAAATGCATATTCTTGGACATAACCCCGTCGTTTGGGCTATTGTGTGTATTGGCTTGCAAGGTGAATTATTTGATGGGAGAGAACCAAACCGTCAAGCTACCATGGAAGAGTTGAAGATGCTGCAATACAATGTTCAAGCTTGTGATATTCTCTTCAACAGATTGTGCCCCGAAGAATTCAACAAAATCAGCCGTCTTGAGAATGCAAAGGAAATTTGGGATACTTTGATTGATATGCACAAGAGTACCGACTCCGTCATGGAATCCAAATTGGATGCGCTTCAAAGTCAGCTTGACAAGTTCAAAATGAAGGATGGTGAAGGTGTTGCTGAAATGTACTCTAGGATAGCTCTCATCACAAATGAGATTGTCGGCTTAGGAAGTCAATAGATGACCGATAGATTCATCATCAAGAAGATCCTAAGAGCCTTCGATGGAAGATATGATACCATGTGCACATTGATCCAAATGATGCCCAACTACAAAGATTTCAAGCCAATGGAAGTCATTGGAAGAATTGTTGCTCATGAGATATCACTCAAGGATAAGGAAGAGCTTCACAACAAGTCAAGTGGTGCTTACAAAGCCTGATGTGATGCTCCTGTATCATCAAGTGCAAGCCTTCAATGAAGAATTGAGCCTAATGGTGAAGAACTTCAACAAATCTACAAGAGTAGAAGCAAGGAAAGGAGTTCCAAGTCAAGGTCCTACAACGACAAAAGATCTTCGAGTCGTGAACGTAATTGCTAAAATTGTGGAAGAACCGGACACTACTCCAAGTGTACGGCTCCCTACAAAAGAAGAGAAGATTCACCCAAAAGGAGAAGTAGAAGAGAAGAATCACCACCTAGAGAGAAAAGGAGTAGAGATGACCGTTATGAATGAAGAACATCACGGAGAAGCAAGGATTCAGAAACAAAGGACAAATCATCAAGGAGCTACACAAAACGAAGAAATCAAGCTCATGTTGGTGAATGGATATCCAACTTCAACTCCGACAATCACTCTGAGAGAAGTTATCACTCCGACTCCGAATATACTCAAGATGAAGGTGTTGCCGGTCTAGCACTTGTGTCAACCAACTCCTATGACATATTTGACTCACCAAATGAAGGAATTGGAAGATGCTTCATGGCCAAAGGACCAAAGGTATCACACCCCAAGTATGTTGATTTCAATAGTGATGAAGATGATTTTCTAGGTGATGATGATTTACTTGTTGACAACTCTAGTGATGAAAACTATGATGAACTTGCTATTAATCATGCTAATCAAGATAAAACGAATGACGATGATAAGAATGAGATTGAGCGTCTAACTAAAGAACTAAACACTCTGAAGTTAGCTCATGAAACTACTTTGGAAGATCATCGAGAACTTTTACAGACTCATGAGAAGTTACGCTTTGAAAAGCTCAACCTTGAGCAAGAGCATGGGTTGTTAAAGGCAATCAATGATGATCTTCGCAAGAAAAGTTCTTCTTACATTGCCAAGCGTTTACTCTTGTCTACTTACATGCCACAAGTTAAATCAAGCAACAAGAGTAAGAAAGATTCTTCTTCTAGTAGTAACAACAATCATGTTAAATCCAATATTGTTGCCTCTAGTAGTTCTCTTGATTCCACTAATGATTCTCTTAGTCAAGTTACACTTGAGCAAGAAAATAGCCTATTGAAGGGAATTGTAGAGAAAGGTGTCTACAAGAGTCTTGAAGGAAGTAAGCAATTTGAGGAAATTGTACGCAATCAAGGAAGGCACCGGAAGAATCAAGGTATTGGTTTTGAACGAAATTTCAATGCCAATGGAGTTGAGTGGGAATAAGATCAATACCCCAAGTCGAAGTTTGTTCCTCAACAAGAGAAGTTTGCATGATCCTACTTCTTTCCAAGGGACACAAGCTCAAGATGATATTCCACCACAAGACCACAAGCAAAAAGGCAAGGACAAGCTCCAAGAGGAGATTGATGCATTTGAAGAAGCTCATAAGGCCTTGGTCAAGTGGATTCCCAAGACTACATCAAGTTCTACTACATCAAGTATGACTACAACTACAAGGATTCCCATCAAGATGATGTGGATCCCGAAGAAGCAGAACTAGAGAGTTCTTGAGGGTGACTCCGCCAACATACTTCACTCATATCACTTTAGCGAGAACAAGTGTAAACAACTTCCACATCTTGCACTAGTTCAAGGAGTCACAAACCCTCTTGTTGGTAAAACGAAGGACAAGGTAACCTAATGCTTTCATGGGCATTATCTTGTGTGTACATCACTCTATGTCTATGGATATCCCTGTTTGCTCCTTGTGGGACTAACCCGTGTAGGTATTGAAAGTGTAACTCACTCCAATGGATTGCTCCAAATGATCTACATCAACATTGAGCATCCACATCTTCAACATCTACATGAAGTCATCATCGACAAAACCCAAGTTAGTTCATCCCTCTTAGGGGGGATATCACATCTAGGGGGAGCTTTACTCTAATCAATTGAGCTAAAGCAACTCTAATGGTGTGAACACAACAATGCTTTATGTAAAAGTGGTAACCCCACTTGTGCATAAACGATGAGTATGACCTATGATCAAATGTTCTCATTTGACTCCTAAGTCAATATACTCATATATAGATGACCTAGTCATCGCCAATTGCTTTATAGATGCTAGAATGTTTGTGCATGCTTTGCCACATATTTCATTTGCAATTTTATTAAGTGAGCATGTTGATTGCATATTTTACTCATTCGAGGATATCCATTTGTTGCCTTGATTGTTTGGATTTTTCTCTTTTGCCAAATGGATGGACAAGAATGCATAAGAATCTCCTCTAGCTATCTATACTTTTCTCGTCTCAAACTCTATTCATGCTACATCATAAAGTTTGATCAAGTCAGATTCGAACCACTCTATGTGAGGAACACTCGGAGTTCCCGATTCGTCATAGGCTTAAACTTCCAAAACCTCTTTGTGCATTTCGGTATGACCGAGTCATTCACTTCGGTCACACCGAGTTCACCAAGTTGATCTAGGTTTTCCATCTCGGTGCAACTGATTTGAACTTTTCGGTCACACCGAGTTGCAGTAACCGCTTGCAATTCTGCATCTCGGTGCCACCAAGTTGTTCTACTCGGTCACACCGATATATATATATATATATAGACACACACACACACACACATAAACACTATTCTGATCACGGGATCAGAATAATATTCTGATCACAACCTGACCTGCCCTGCTAGTAGTACATTGAACTTCCCTATGAACTAGGTTGAACTTCCGCCAACATTGTCCAAATGGGGCTTGCGATATACCGTTGGAACGCTATGGACACCAATATCATGACCCAACTTAAATTTTTGGCAAAATATAAGCGGTTTAAGAGCATTTTTGAAAACCGTTTTTTCTTCGCATAGAAAACATGAATCGTATTTTCGATCACATTTCTAAATCGTTTATCGGAATGAGGCATATAATATGGCATTGGAAAGCTGCTGCAAAACCGCTCCTTCCACATGTTGAAAGTTTTCTCTAATTCCCTATGGTTAAAGAGTAATTTGAAAAAAACGTAAAATTTCGTAAACCGAACAGTTGAGTTCGGTTTTTCGATGTCATTTCTAAACGTCTAATCCAATGGAGGCATATGATACGGCGTTGGAAAGCTTATGAAAATGCGCTAATTTTTCATCTTGAAAGGTTTTTTCTAATTTTGAATGGTTTAAGAGTAATTTAGAAAATGGTCTGAGTCCTACCGAGTTCGTATTTTCGAGCTAAGTTTTTAACCGTGCGTCCGAATGCAGCAAATGATATGGCGTTGGAAAGCTTGAACAAATGCGAAACTTTTTGGTATTTATTGTTTCTCCCAATTCTTTACGGTTTTAAGTCAGTTTTGAAAATGGCGAAAAACGTATTTTCGTCGTAATTTCTACAAATTTTATCGGAATGGGGCAAATAATATACCGCTGAAAAGCTATGGAAAATGCGAAACGTTTTCATGTTGATGGTTTTCTCTCATTCCTAGCCGTTTTCAAGTAATTTCGAAAACGGCGGGATCATTCGTTCTGCATTTATCGCGAAATAGATTCTTCGAAAATGCACCGCGTGAAGAACCTGAACTTCTTGGCGCGTGTACCTGAACTTCACTCTGTTTTTCACGTGATTTTTTTGCTCGTTGGTCTCCATCCACTGCTCGTAACTCTCCATCCACTCGGCGGAATTGAGCAAGTGATACACCGGTGGAAAGCTGCTGTAAGCACACAACTTTTCCGTGTTGATCGTTTTTCATACTCGCGACGATTTTAAAAGTTTTTCATCTGAAATTCATTCACTGTAGTAATTGAACTTCCTGCTGTTTTCACGTTGAACTTCTGTGACGTATTTTCATTTTTACTTTTCTCATCCATTCGTTAGTGTTACACAAATGATATTTCTTTTATACAAACCACTCTCGCAATAATTTGTTTTAACTTTCTCCGACGGAGGACTTGAACTTATAACAAAAAAGATTAGCCTTTACTTTTTTATTCTTTTTAATACAAATGCACACCGTGTAGTACGTGATCTTCTGGTAGTTATCAATCTGAACTTCTCTCGGTTACGTCAAAATATCTGAGTTTTTTTTATGAATTTTTAATCTGATTTTCTTAATCTTTTTTTATGAATTTTGAAGTGCTCTATTTTTTAAAGTTGAACTTCTTGTTTCCATTCTTTAATAACGAGGAAAATCTGAGTTTTCTATAATTATCGAACTTCTCCATCTTCATAATATGGACTCCCTGGGTTATTTCTTAATCCTTTTTATCAAATTTTGAAGCGCTTTATTTTTAAAAGTTGAACTTCTTGTTTTTTATTTTTGAACTTCATGTTTCCATTCTTTAATAACGAGGAAAATCTGAGTTTTCTATAATCATGGAACTTCTCCAACTTTTTAATATGGACTTCCGTGTTTTTTCTTAATCTTTTTTATGACATTTTGAAGTGCTCTATTTTAAAAAAAATGTTAAACTTCTTGTTATTTAATTTTTGAACTTCTTGTTTTTCATTCTTTAATAACGAGGGAAATCTGAGTTTTCTATAATCAGCGAACTTCTCCATCTTTCTAATTTGGACTTCCTGGTTTTATTTCTTTTAGTAACGGAAAAAATCCTAGTTTTTGATAGACATTGAGCCGCTTCATTAAATTTGAAATTCTAGGTTTATTTGAATAGAACTTCTTCATTATTTCGAATAGAACTTATTGATCGTATTCTTTAGTAACCGAAAAAATTGAGTTTTCAAAAAAATATCAAACTGCTCTGCTTTTAAAAATTGCACTTCTTGGTTTTATTATTTAGTAACAAGAAAAAACTGAGTTTTTAATATGCATTAAACTACTTTATTTTTTAAATTTGAACTTGTTGGTTTTTATCTTTAGTATTGGGAAAAATGCCAAAAATGCCATTGTTTTTTGTTTTTGTTTTTTGAACTTCTAAATCTAGGTTTTGATATACTTTGAACTTCTCAGTTATTTTAATTTGAACTTCAATTTTTTTTATTTGAGTAAACAATTGTGTTCGATTTAAAAAAATAAACATCGAATTTGTCTTTTTCTACTTTTGAACTTCATGGTTTAATCTTTAGTATCGGGTAAAACCTAGTTTTCTAAAAAGTAGGGAAATATTTTTAAATTTTTTAGTTGTTCCCTTATTTTAATTCAAATTTATTAGTTTCTATACAATACCCAACAGTTGCTCAAAGTCAGTTTTTTTGCTCAAACTTTAACTTTTTTTGCACCTACATGTACAACTAAACTTCAGACAAGAAGTTATTTAGAAACACTACCTAAGTGGACATAGTACAGCAGTACAGAAGCAAAATTTCTGCTACCGGGGCAAATTCAAAGCAGCTGCGATCTAACTTAGTTGGATTCACAACATGAACTTCATAAAAATCTATACAGCATACATCACATCACACAAGCAGGACACCTAGAAATTAGCTCATGGACATAGAAGGACAAAAATTGGAATTTTATTGCAAATCCCTCAAATCCGCGGACACACACGTCTTGTACCAGTGGAACGTGTAAAGAATAGTTGCTATATATCTTTCCATCAGCAGGTTTAGGCTCCATTCAACACACCATCTCTGTCATTCACTTTTGCTTGTGATTAGCTTTATTTCTCACTCCATCAAGCCTCATTTGACTTGACCGGATGTTGCTATATATCTTTGATGGCACTTCACATGCGAGCATTCAGACTAATCATGCACACGTTACCTGGAGTTCAATCAATCGAGACAGTTAAGTTCAGTGCAGAAACATGAGAAGAAATGCAACATCATCTTCTGCAGGGAATGAGATGTTCGTGGCTGGTGGGTGGTGTCCAACCAAAGTCCTGCAACCTAGAAGATTATGCGAGACATGCGAGCGTGGCTCCACTCTTGCGCACTCCACCCAGACTCCATGTCAAACTGCTACGTCGCGTCTCTCTCTTGACGTCGGGGATTGAGAAGGCCATGACAGCAGGTGGAGATGGCCATGACGGGCTAGGTGTTGCGACGATCTGGATGGTCTAGGGGTGCTAGCCAGAGGTACAGAGAGAGAAGAGGAAGGCAGAGGGAGGGAGGTGGCTCACCACAGAGAAGGGTTGCTGGGTTGACCGTTCCTGTGGCGGCAGCAAGCTGGGGACTGCGGTGGAAGGCGGCCCAGGACTGTAGCTGCGGTGGCAGTTGGGGCTCAGAGCGAGCGCGACCATGGCGGAAGTGCGGCGGCGGGATCCGGTGGCGCGCGGGAAGATGGTTGGAGCGGCGGTGTGTGATGTGGGCGGCGGCGCGTTCTGCCGAGGGGGGGAGGTGGGTGCGGTGGCTCGTCCACCGGGGAGGGAAGTGGGGGTGGCGGCGCGTCCGCCATGGAGGGAGGTGGGGGCGGCGGCGCATCTGACGGGGAGGAAGGTGGGGACGGCGGTGCGTCTGCCATTGAGGAAGGTGGGGGCAGCGACCGGGGGTGGCGTTGAGGAGGTGTGTGGAGGCGCGCGGTAGGTGGCGCTTGGCAGGGATGGCGGGGAAGGTGGGGCGGCGCGGTGGCTCCGGGGGTTGGTGGGTGGGGGGCGCCGATGGGCCGGTGGGTGGAAGTTGGGGATCGAGGGAGTGCGGGAGGTGGGGATCGAGGGAGTGCGGGAGGTACGGGACGAACGGTTTTTTTGTTCCGGCGGGCTTCGGGAGTTCGGGAACATCTGAATCGGGCCCTATATAGGACCGTCGTGATCCAACTAACTATTCTGATCCCGGGATCAGAATAGTGTTACTATATATATATATGTATATATATATACAAATGTTTCCTACAAGCAATGGTAGTTACCACCACTTGCGTTTTGTATGTTGTATGTAGTATCTGACGAAACCGAGAGTATGTACGTGTAGTATGTAGTATATAACAATGATTAGGTAGTATATATACTAATTTTTAGGTAGTATATACCTTGTTTTGAGTATGCTCTTTTTTACGTACAAATATGTACGTATTTCGCAAAAATAACAAAAACTATGGGCTCATATGCAATTTTTTCATGTAACTTGCTTTGAAATATCTTAGATATAGTATATGAACATATTTAAAATAATAAAATAGTATATATAGTACCACATGGTAGTATATGAGACATGTGGGGTAACTACCCCCAGGTGGTAGGATGGATTTTCCCTATATATATATATCCATGGGTGACATTTTGGAAATTTCTTCAAAAGCCCTCAGCCCGCGCGTATCCTGCTCTGCCTCCTCGGGTCTCCGGATCGTCTCCTCGCCGCCGGCGACCTCCCGCCGCTGGTTTCCGTCACCATCAACGGAATTCTGCTCCACCGTTGTCGCCATAGCGAACTCCCGCTGAACTAGGGTATGGGTTTGATACTTTGTGCTATTTCCTTACTCTGATTCCTAGCACATTGCTTCGCCATGATCTTTTCCACGTATGAAAACAATCTATCCAGAGAAAACATCCTTTAGGTTAGGTTTGATTCAAAAATTTAGGGTTAGGACTCCGCCGAACTCATTTCGGACCGACCGAGTTGTAGAAATCGGTCTCACCGATTTGGCTTAGGCCATTGCACATGTGTTTTCTGGTCTGACCAAAAATTGCAAATCGGTGCGACCAAGTTCGACTCTCTGTGAAACCCTAGCAATCTCGGTGCCACCAAACTGTAACTCGGTCTGACCGAGTTCACTAGTTTAGGTTCCAAAAGTTTCTTTGGTATCATCGAGTTTAATAAATCGGTAGTTCTGAAATGCTTTCTGTGGAGAACTAAAACTAAATTTTTGACTCATCTGTTTTGCAAAACTCTGCACTTTGTGATGCTCATCTATTCTTCCTCATCTATATCTATTCACAAGGACTGCTGTCAGTGTGCTTGTCAAGATGTCTGACCAAAGTGACAGCCAAAACAGATCTGAAGAGCAAATGCAATTGAGTGAGGGCACTAGCCCCTCAAGCAGCTATGATGAGCGCAGCAGGAGCACTGCCAGTAATTTGCCTAAGGCAGACACTAGGTCAAGGAAGAAGAAAACCTTAGATTCTGGAGATGAGGACTATGTGGCCACTGAGGAGGAAGTCGGCTTCCAAGAAGAAGGTGCTGAAGAAAGAGTATGGTACTGCTGCAACTACAAAGCGTGGTTTGCAAAAGAAGGCCTCTACCAAGAGGGTGCCAACCTTAAAGGTCAGAGCCTCAACTGCTGAAACCTCTAAGCCAACTGGAGAGGCTGCTAGAGAGGGAAAGAAGAGGAAGGAGAGGGTCAAGAAGACCACTGCCAGAGTGCTTGGTAGATCCTCCATAATGTGAGAGCCAGAAGAAGACGAAGAGGAAGAGGATGCTGCTCCAGCACCCAAGTCTCAGATGCTCATGGGAGATGCAATCAAGTCAGGGGCTGCAACATCAAAGCCCAAAACTACTCCCAAAGCAACAGCTCAAGCTCAGAAGCCTTCTAAACCCAAGAGAAACACCAGAAGCATTCCTACTGGAGAAAAGAACAAGGCCCTAGTGCCTGAAGCTGAAGAAGAAGATGCAGAAGCCCAAGTGCTGAGAAAACTAAAACCAAAGATTTCGGAACACAATGACACTCATCCAGTGGCTGAGGACATGAACATCAGAAAGGATGCAGGATTGAGACTCTGGAGGCAGTCTGATCCATATGATGTAAGAAGGAGAACTGAAGTGGACTATAGTTTCCACACCAAAGAACAACAAGATTGCAATGAGACCATTCTGCTTGACAAGAAGCCAATTGTCTGTGATATGAAATGGGTCGATTGGGAATTCATTGATGAGAATGAAGACTTCTTCCCAGGTGTACATGAAAGCTTCAAAGCTTGTGGAGTTGATGAGTTTGTGGGTTAAAAGTTGACCAAATGGAATGATGAGCTAGTTATGCAGTTCTACTCCACTGCTCACTTCTATCCAGATGGCAGAATCGTGTGGATGTCTGAAGGTACAAGGTACCAATCAACTGTAGATGAGTGGGCCAAGTTGATCAATGCCCCAGAAGAGCAAGAGGATGATTTGGATGTGTATGCCAAAAAGAAGAAAGACCACAGCTCTATGGCAAACATGTACAAGGAGATCCCTGACAAAGCTTTGGAGACACACAAGCTAGGATCTGTGCACTATTTGTTATCTGGTCTGCCTACTATCAACACCATCTTAAGGCATACTATGTTACCCAAATCTGGAGATCACAAGATGATCAGAGGACATTCCATCAACTTGCTTCAAATCTTTGATGTACCACAAAAATTCAAGGTCATGAGTCTGATTGTGGAGACAATCAAGAGGACAACTACTGAACAGAAAATATCTTGTGGGTATGCTCCACACATTCAGGTGCTCATCAACTCAAAGATGGGCACAGGTACTTACTTGTTGGACAAGGAGCATTTACCCTTGCACCCAGATTTTGAAGATAACGAAGTTGTGATGAATGCAAATGAACCTTCACCAGCACAAGCACAAGAGAAGAGAGCTAAGGCAAAGGCAGAAAAGGCTGCAAGGATGCCAAGTGCGGAGGAAGCATCCCGGGTATCTTTAAAGAGCAAACAAGATCAACTAGGTTATCTGATACAAGCAACATTGAGGACTGAGAAGGGCTTGGCCACCCTGACTCAGAATCGGGAGAGCTTGGAAAGGATTGTTGAGACAAAATTCTATGATCTTGACCTCAAGGTGACTGAGATACAGACTATAGTTGAGCAGCTCCAGGAGTAAGCAGTGGAGAAGAGAGGGAAGGCAACTACGGATGCTTATCAGTGTGTGCCAAGGAGTCAGAGGTCAGCTGCAGTGCTAGTATCAGATACAAGAGCTACTTCATCTACACCAGCAGCGACAGCTTCAGTGCCACCTCGAGCACCTGCTCCGTCAGCTCCAACAACATCAACTGATGCCTTCGTCCTTGGAGTTCTCTCTACACCACCTCCCAAAGACCAAGCCTGAGAGACGCATAGCACTATGCATTTTTGAACTTTTTGGTAACTTGTTGCCAAAGGGGGAGAAATGTATAGATCATAGGCTTCGAGAGAGAGTGTTTTGCTTCTGTCTCTCTCTTGCATTTTGGTTGAACTTTATTGTGTGCTTGTTTGATACTTTATGTCTTTGTGAGATACTTGTATGATCATGTGTTTGATCCTATGCTACTTTAATGTTTGCTTGGATGATATTATCCTTTATATCCTTATATGATCATTCACTTTGCTTGGTGATGAGTGATTCACTTTGCTTGGTGTGAGTGCATGTTTTAATTCATATCATTTTGAGCGCTCCACCAAGATGTATGTGACATGGAAGAGTGACCCATGATCCTAATCAATTGTGCATTTGCATTAAAAAGCAAATCTTAAATAGTGCACAAATTTAGGGGGAGCTCTTGCTTATCACATACTTCTCAAAGCGACGATGTATTTCAATCTTATTATAATTTGTCGAAGCTTTGATTTATATGTTGTCATCAATTACCAAAAAGGAGGAGATTGAAAGTGCAACTATCCCTGGGTGGTTTTGACAATTATTAACAACATATAGCTCATTGAGCTAATGCTATTTCAAGACAAATATTTTAGGAAAGTTCAATGATTGGCATGGCATTTATTAGGATTGTGGACCCCTCAAAATGCTAAGGACACATATTGGCTCAAGCTCAAGACTCTGTAGTTTACTTTTAGTTATCCAAGATCACATTGAGTCCATAGGAAAAGCCAATACTATTAAAAGGAGGTGAGGTGTTGCTTAGTGGCTTGCTTGCTCAAAATGCTTAGTGATATGCTCCAAAAACCCTCAACCACTTTCTCATATCCACATATGTCCCAAATCAAAAGTCAAACTCGGCCCCACCGAAATGTTCTATCCGGCGCCACTGATACGTCTCCAACGTATCTATAATTTTTTATTGTTCCATGCTATTATATTATCTATTTTGGATGTTTAATGGGCTTTATTATGCACTTTTATATTATTTTTGGGACTAACCTATTAACCGAAGGCCCAGTGCAAATTGCTGTTTTTTGCCTATTTTAGTGTTTCGTAGAAAAGGAATATCAAATGGAATCCAAACGGAATGAAACCTGCGCGAGGATCTTTTTTGGAACAAATGCAATCCAGGAGACTTGGAGTGGAGGTCAAGGAAGCAACGAGGCGGCCACAAGGTAGGGCGGAGCGCCCCCACCCTCATGGGCCCCTCGTAGCTCCACCAACCTACTTCCTTCGCCTATATATACTCTTATACCCTGAAAATATCCAAGGGAGCCACAAAACCACTTTTCCACCTCCACAACCTTCTATACCCGTGAGATCCCAGCTGGGGACCTTTTCCGGCAATCTGCTGGAGGGGGTTTCGGTCACGGAGGGCTTGTACATCAACACCATAGCCTCTCTGATGATGTGTGAGTAGTTTACTAGAGACCTTCAGGTCCATAGTTATTAGCTAGATGGCTCCTTCTCTCTCTTTGATCTTCAATACAAAGTTCTCCTCGATGTTCTTGGAGATCTATTCGATGTAATACTTTTTGCGGTGTGTTTGCCAAGATCCGATGAATTGTGGTTTATGATCAAGTTTATCTATGAACAATATTTGATTCTTCTCTGAATTCTTATATGCAGATATCTTTGCAAGTCTCTTCGAATTATCAGTTTGGTTTGGCCTACAAGATTGATCTTTCTTGCAATGGGAGAATTGCTTAGCTTTGGGTTCAATCTTGCGGTGCTCGATCCTAGTGACAGAAAGGGAACCGACATGTATTGTATTGTTGCCATCGAGGATAAAAAGATGGGGTTTATACCATATTGCTTGAGTTTATCCATCTACATCATGTCATCTTGCCTAATGTGTTACTCTGTTCTTATGAACTTAATACTCTAGATGCATGCTGGATAGCGGTCGATGTGTGGAGTAATAGTAGTAGATGCAGAATCGTTTCGGTCTACTTGTCACAGATGTGATGCCTATATACATGATCATGCCTAGATATTGTCGTAATTATGTACTTTCCTATCAATTGCTCGACAGTAATTTCTTCACCCACCGTAATACTTATGCTATCTTGAGAGAAGCCACTAGTGAAACCTATGGCCCCTGGGTCAATCTTTTACCATATAAGTTTCCGATCTATAATTCCAGTTTACTATTTATTTTGCAATCTTGACTTTCCAATCTAAACAAAAATATCAAAAATATTTATATTATTATCTTTATCAGATCTCACTTTTGTAAGTGGCCGTGAAGGGATTGACAACCCCTTTATCGCGTTGGTTGCAAGGTTCTTATTTGTTTGTACATGTACTAAGCAATTTGCGTGTAGTCTCCTACTGTATTGACACCTTGGTTCTCAAAAACTGAGGGAAATACTTACGCTACTTTACTACATCACCCTTTCCTCTTCAAGGGAAAACCAACGCATGCTCAAGAGGTAGCAAGAAGGATTTCTATCGCCGTTGCCGGGGAGATTTGCACCAAGTCAAGTCAAGATTTGATATCCCGTCAACTAGCCATTTCTGGCATCATTGCCGGGGAGATCTACGCCAAGTCAAGACATACCAAGTATCCATCACAAACTCTTATCCCTCGCATTACATTATTTTCCATTTGCCTCTTGTTTTCCTCTCCCCCACTTAACCCTTGCCATTTTATTCGCCCATTTGCCGTTTTATTCGCCCCTTTTCCGTTCGCCTTCTTTTGCTTGCTTCTTGTGTGTCCGTGTGTTAGATCGTTTGTTTTCCCTCATGGCTAGTTCGCCTATCATTGTTAACACTCCCGATAATGAAGTTCTTAATTTTAAACAAAGGGAGGGAGAAAATCTAAAAGATGCTTGGTATAGAATTTGCAATGCTCAGAATAGATCCACTAGGAAGCAATCTACTTCCGTTCTTCTTTGCAATTTTTATGTAGGCATCACTCCTTGGAACAGATATATTCTTGATACCATTACCAGAGGGAATTTCTTGGGTAGCCATACTTCTGATTCTTATAATGCTATGATAGATTTGTTTGGCCCACCACCTCTTTTGGTTAATGGAACTACTTTAACTTTGGAACATGTGATGCAAAGGCTTGAAATTATTGAAAATAAAGTTGCCACTGTAGATTTGATCGAGAATTTGGATAAAAAGATCCACAACCAAATTACCCAATATGGATCTAAGGTAGGAGTTACTCTGAAAAATTTGAGAGAAAAAGAACCCTAAGTTAATGAAAAGATAGATCAAGATTCCACTAGAATTGATAAACTTGAGGATATTATTACCAACTTAGGGTCTGCCTTTTCTGCCGTGAGAAACACTTCAAACCCTCCTCCTACAGAGTTTCTAAGTTTATGTACGTTCCTAAGAATAAGGGTGAATCTTATAGTAATGAGAATGCGGATCTCAAATCAATAAGTGTTCACCCCAATTTTTTCGCTATCATTAAGGAACCTTTTGCTACAAGTGATTATCTTGATTTGTTTCCTAGGAGTTTGATCATCAATAAAAATAAAGAAACTCCTAAGGGTTATGAGTGTTCAATTGAAGAATTGCATACCAAAGATGACAATACCTAGATCTATCCTTGTTTTTATGCCTAGCTAGGGGCGTTAAACGATAGCGCTTGTTGGGAGGCAACCCAATTTTATTTTTTGTTCCTTGCCTTTTGTTCCTGTTTAGTAATAAATAAATCATCTATCCTCTGTTATGATTGTGTTTTTTATGTTTTAATTAGTGTTTGTGCCAAGTAAAGCATATAGGATCTTCTTGGGTGATTGTTATTTGATCTTGCTGAAAAAAAACAGAAAGTATGCGCTCACGAGAATAATTTTCATTTTTTACCAGAGACTGATAAAATACTGATTACAACTGTAGTATATCAACATACAAATTATTTAGGATGTCCTAATTTCTCAGGATTTTTGGAATTACAGAAGTATTAGAAACCTACAGATTGCTACAGATTGTTCTGTTTTTGACAGATTCTGTTTTCCGTGTGTTGTTTGCTTATTTTGATAAACCTATGGCTAGTATCGGGGGGTATGAACCATGGAGAAGTTGGAATACAGTAGGTTTAACATAATTATAAATAAAGAATGAGTTCATTACAGTACCTTAAAGTGGTGGTTTGTTTTCTTATACTAACGGAGCTCATGAGATTTTCTGTTGAGTTTTGTGTTGTGTAGTTTTCAAGTTTTTGGGTAAAGATTTGATGGATTTTGGAACAAGGAGTGGGAAGAGCCTAAGCTTGGGGATTCCCAAGGCACCCCAAGGAAAATTTCAAGGACAACCAAAATCCTAAGCTTTGGGATCCCCCGGAAGGCATCCCCTCTTTCGTCTTCGTTTATCGGTAACTTTACTTGAGGCTATATTTTTATTCACCACATGATATGTGTTTTGCTTGGAGCGTCTTGTATGATATGAGTTTTTGATATTTAGTTTACCACAATCATGATTGCTGTACACACCTTTGGGATAGATACACATGAATCGGAATTTATTAGAATACTCTATGTGCTTCACTTATACCTTTTGAGCTAGATAATTTTGCTGTAGTGCTTCACTTATATCTTTTTAGAGCACGGTGGTCATTTTATTTTATAGAAATTACTGATCTCGCATGCTTCACTTATATTATTTTGAGAGTCCTTTAGAACAGCATGGTAATTTTCTTTAGTTATGAAATTAGTCCTAATATGATAGGCATCCAGGATGGGTGTAATAAAAACTTTTATATAGAGTGCATTAAATACTATGAGAAGTTTGATTCTTGATAGTTGTTTTGAGATATAAAGGTGGTAATATTAGAGTTGTGCTAGTTGATTAATTATGGAATTGAGAAATACTTGTGTTAAAGTTGGCAAGTCCCGTAGCATGCACGTATGTTAAACGTTGTGTGACAAATTTGAAGCATGAGGTGTTCTTTGATTGCTTTCCTTATGAGTGGCGGTCTGGGACGAGCGATGGTATTTTGTTTTAAGTATCGAGTTGTAATTCTTGAGTTGTAAATAAATAAAAGTGTGATGATCATCATTATTAGAGCACTGTCCCAGTGAGGAAAGGATGATGGAGACTATGATTCCCCCACAAGTCGGGATGAGATTCCGGACAAAAAAAAGAGGCCATAAAAAAGAGAAAAAAGGCCCAAACAAAAAAACGAGAGAAAAAGAGAGAATGGGCAATGTTAATATCCTTTTTCCACACTTGTGCTTCAAAGTAGCACCATGATCTTCATGATAGAGAGTCTCCTATTTTTTCACTTTCATATACTAGCGGGAATTTTTCATTATAGAACTTGGCTTGTATATTCCAATGATGGGCTTCCTCAAAATGCCCTAGGTCTTCGTGAGCAAGCAAGCTGGATGCACACACACTTAGTTTCTTTTGTTGAGCTTTCATATATTTATAGCTCTAGTGCATCTGTTGCATGGCAATCCCTACTCCTTGCATTGACATCAATTGATGGGCATCTCCATAGCTCGTTGATTAGCCGCATCAATGTGAGACTTTCTCCCTTTTTGTCTTCTCACACAACCTCCGTCATTATATTATATTCCACCCATAGTGCTATGTCCATGGCTCGCGCTCATATATTGCATGAAAGTTGAAAGAGTTTGAAAAGGCTAAGTACGAAACAATTGCTTGGCTTGTCATCGGGGTTGTGCATGATGGGACCATTTTGTGTGATGAAAATGAAGCATGGCCAAACTATATAATTTTGTAGGGATAAGCTTTCTTTAGCTATGTTATTTTGATAAGACATAATTGCTTGGTTAGCATGCTTGAAGTATTATTATTTTTATGTCAATATTAAACTTCTATCTAGAATCTTTTGGATCTAAACATTCATGCCACAATAAAGAGAATTACATTGAAAAATTAAGTTAGGTAGCATTCCACATCAAAAAATTTGTTTTTATCATTTACCTACTCGACGACGAGCATGAATTAAGCTTGGGGATGCTTGATACATCTCCAATGTATCTATAATTTATGATTGTTCCATGCTATTATATTATCTGTTTTGGATGTTTAATGGGCTTTATTATGCACTTTTATATTATTCTTGGGACTAACCTATTAACCGAAGGCCCAGTGCAAATTGCTGGTTTTTTGCCTATTTCAGTGTTTCGTAGAAAAGGAATATCAAATGGAATCCAAACGTAATGAAACCTTCGTGAGGATCTTTTTTGGAACAAATGCAATCCAGGAGACTTGGAGTGGAGGTCAAGGAAGCAACGAGGCGGCCACAAGGTAGGGCGGAGCGCCCCCACCCTCGTGGGCCCCTCGTAGCTCCACCAACCTACTTCCTTCGCCTATATATACTCTTATACCCTGAAAATATCCAGGGGAGCCACGAAACCACTTTTCCACCGTCGCAACCTTCTGCACCCATGAGATCCCAGCTGGGGACCTTTTCCGGCAATCTGTCGGAGGGGGATTCGATCACGGAGGGCTTCTACATCAACACCATAGCCTCTCCGATGATGTGTGAGTAGTTTACCACAGACCTTCGGGTCCATAGTTATTAGCTAGATTTCTTCTTTCTCTTTGATCTTCAATACAAAGTTCTCCTCGATGTTCTTGCAGATCTATTCAATGTAATACTTTTGGCGGTGTGTTTGCCGAGATCCGATGAATTGTGGGTTTATGATCAAGTTTATCTATGAACAATATTTGATTCTTCTCTGAATTCTTATATGCATGATTTGATATCTTTGCAAGTCTCTTCGAATTATCAGTTTGGTTTGGCCTACTAGATTGATCTTTCTTGCAATGGGAGAAGTGCCTAGCTTTGGGTTCAATCTTGCAGTGCTCGATCCCAGTGACAGAAAGGGAACCGACTCGTATTGTATTGTTGCCATCGAGGATAAAAATATGGGGTTTATATGATATTGCTTGAGTTTATCCCTCTACATCATGTCATCTTGCCTAATGCGTTACTCTGTTCTTATGAACTTAATACTCTAGATGCATGATGGATAGCGGTCGATGTGTGGAGTAATAGTAGTAGATGCAGAATCGTTTCGGTCTACTTGACACAGACGTGATGCCTATGTTCATGATCATGCCTAGATATTCCCATAACTATGCGCTTTTCTATCAATTGCTCAGCAGTAATTTGTTCACCCACCGTAATATATGCTATCTTGAGAGAAGCCACTGGTGAAACCGATGGCCCCGGGGTCTACTTTACATCATATAAGTTTCCGATCTATAATTCCAGTTTACTATTTGTTTTGCAATTTACTTTCCAATATAAACAAATATACCAAAATATTTATCTTATTATCTTTATCAGATCTCACTTTTGCAAGTGGCCGTGAAGGGATTGACAACCCCTTTATCGCGTTGGTTGCAAGGTTCTTATTTGTTTGTGCAGGTATTAGGTGACTTGCGTGTAGTCTCCTACTAGATTGATACCTTGGTTCTCAAAAACTGAGGGAAATACTTACGCTACTTTGCTGCATCACCCTTTCCTCTTCAAGGGAAAACCAACGCATGCTCAAGAGGTAGCAGCCATCGAGTTTGCTTGACATAGCCACTGCCACAAACCCTAGTCACTTCGGTCTCACCGATAGGGATCTCGGTCTCACCGAGATGGGATTGCAAACTCTCTGTTTCCCTTTGTAACGTTTCAGTCCAACCGAGATGAGCGATCGGTCCCACCGAGTTCGCAATGCAAACCCTCTGTTTCCCTTTCATAAGGTTTCGGTCTCACCAAAATGAGCGATTCAGTCCCACCGAGTTTGCCTGACTAACTTACTGGTTAGCTTATTACCAAAATCGGTCCCACCGAGTTTGTGTAATCAGTCTCACCGAGATTACGTTATGCCCTAACCCTAATGAAATCGGTCCCACTGAGTTGACATTTCAGGTCCGACCGAAAAGCCTAATGCTCACATTTTGAACTAAATCGGTCCGACCGAGTTTTCTGATCCGGTCCCACCGAGTTTGGTAAATTGTGTGTAACGGTTAGATTTTGTGTGGAGTCTATATATACCCCTCCACCCTTCCTTCATTAGTAAGGAGAGCCATCAGAACATGCCTACACTTCAGCATTCATTTTCTGAGAGAGAGCCGCCTACTCATGTGTTGAGACCAAGATATTCCATTCCAACCATACGAATCTTGATCTCTAGCCTTCCCCAAGTTGCTTTCCACTCAAATCATCTTTCCACCAAATCCAAATCTGTGAGAGAGAGTTCAGTGTTGGGGAGACTATCATTTGAAGCACAAGAGCAAGAAGTTCATCATCAACACACCATCTATTACCTTTTGGAGAGTGGTGTCTCCTAGATTGGTTAGGTGTCACTTGGGAGCCTCCATCAAGATTGTGGAGTTGAACCAAGCAATTTGTACGGGCAAGGAGATCGCCTACTTTGTGAAGATCTACCCTAGTGAGGCAAGTCCTTCATAGGCGATGGCCATGGTGGGATAGACAAGGTTGCTTCTTCGTGGACCCTTCGTGTGTGGAGCCCTCCGTGGACTCGCACAACCGTTACCCTTCGTGGGTTGAAGTCTCCATCAACGTGGATGTATGATAGCACCACCTATCGGAACCACGCCAAAAATCTCCGTGTCTACATTGCATTTGCTCCCTCCAAACTCCTCCCTTTACCTTCATGTGCAATGTTTTACATTTCGCTGCTATACTCTTAGACTTGCATGTGTAGGTTGATTGCTTGACTTGTGATAAGTTGTTAAAATCTGCCAAGACTTAAAATTAGGAAAAGGCTAGATTTTTATTTGGTCAAGTAGTCTAATCACCCCCCTCTAGACATACTTTTGATCCTACACACCCCTCACCGCCTCGCGAGCGGTACGAGCACACAAAAGAGAAATTTATTTTGAATATTAGAGATGGCACATACAAATTTGCTTAGAACGGCAAAAGAATACCGCATATAGGTAGGTATAGTGGACTCATGTGACAAAACCGGTTTAAAGGATTTTGGATGCATAAGTAGTGATCATACTTAGTGCAAAATGAAGGCTAGCAAAAGATTGAGAAGGGACCAACCAAGAAATGAATAATCTCATAAGCGAGCATTAAGGATAATTAACACTGAATAATGCACCAGAAGTAGGATGTAATTTCATTGCATAGATATTGACTTTCGTGCTTGCATAGTGAATCACAAACCTTAACACCAATATTCTTACTAAATCATAATTACTCATCAACATGACTCACATATCACATCATCATATCTCAAAACTATTACTAAGAATCAAGTTTATTTTGTCCAATGATCTTCATGAAAGTTTTTATTGTATCCTTCTTGGATATCTATCACTTTGGAACTAATTTTCATGTGTTGCTTTTGATAAGCTCAAACAAATATAAGTAAAGATCATGAGCATAATATTTCTTTCTCTCAAATTAATTTAAGTGAAGCAAGAGAGAATTTCTTGAAAATTTTACTAACTCTCAAATAAATCTAAGTGAAGCAAGTGAGAATTTCTTCAAAAATACTAAAGCACACCGTGCTCAAAAAGATATAAGTGAAGCACTAGAGAAAATCCATAGCTCATAAAAATTTAAGTGAAGAATAGAGAGAAATTCTATCAAGTCATGACATAATTTTGGCTCTTTGAAATAGGTGTGTCCAGCAAGGAATCAAGACTAAAAACACAAAATAAGAAAGCAAAGAATCATATCATATAAGACGCTCCAAGCAAAACACATAGTATGTGACAAATAAAAAAATATAGTTTCGAGTAAAATACCGATGGTTGTTAGAAGAAAGAGGGGATGCCACTCAGGGCATGCCCAAGCTTAGTTTCTTGCTCTCTTTGGATAATAGCCTGGGATGTCGGGGCATCCCCAAGCTTAGGCTCTTCTTACTCCTTATTCCTTCATCCATCGTAACATAACCCAACACATGAGAACTTCAATCACACAAATCTCAACAAAACCTTTGTGAGATCTGTTAGTATATAAGAAAACAAATCACTACTATAAGTACTGTAGCAAATCAATTCATATTTTATTCTTGCATTATATCTACTTTATTCAAACTTTTCTATTGTAGCAACCCGACCCAAATGGATCAAGTCTATGTGCTTAAGTGTCATCCCTGGATCGGTATGTTGACACACACAATACTCGAGGATTTATAACAAAGGTAAATCACATGTATAAAGTAACATAATTACTATTACCTCAATCCATAGCAGAAGTAACAACAAAGTTGTTGAGTTCCCAACAACACCAATGGAAAAGTTGAGTGTAAAAATTGTAAGCCTAGCGTATCACTTACTCGTCGTTAGATTCCTGCAACATTAGACATTGCAGCCATGTAGGTCAGTACATTGAATGTATTGGCAATTTCACACTATAGAGCAATGCTGAATAATGGCTATCACTACATGCATATTTGGCTGGTGGAGCCTCTAAGTTTAACATTTGCATAAAGCTAATTTTTCCTACAACAAAGGAATATATTTCATTTAACTACAAAGCTTGTTGAAAACATTGAGAAGGTAACCCCAACTCAATCCCAATTAAAAGTTAACAACCCAACAAATTAATTAAATAAAGTGATGAGATCAACATAATAATTCAAGTACCAGATACTCAAGATGTCCATAACCCGGGACACCGCTAATCATGATTAGTTTGTACACTCTGCAGAGGTTTGCGCACTTTTCCCCATAGGACTCGATCTCCTCCATTGAATTTCTCGCACTACATAATGTTTGAGAAACGGATGACCGAGACACAGTCTTTCAGAAGAATTAACTCTTTACGATGGGTAGACCGTACCACCTACACCCCCTACATCTGCTAGTCTACCACTGAAAGACGTCACACAACATACTCAACTATGCCAGAGCCCATAATGGCTTGTGGCTGCACACAGAAGTTTCTAGCATGAATAATCTTATGATCCCGTTGAGCCTAGGTGGCATTCCAATAGGATGATCACACGAATACCCCGGGAACTCCCAGGACAACACTGGATTCCCTAGGTGTCCGGGCAAGCCACTGGTATCCCCATGTTGCCCCAACCAATCCACCCAGATGTGTATTGAAGTAGCCACCTTAAGTTTCCTCGCAACTTCCATGAATCTCACATACCAATCCACGTATACGAGCATAGAAAAGCAATGTAAGAATAACGTATAAACCCAAGGTTGAAATGAAGGGCAATAGGTTCCTACCTCATCAACGACTTCCCAATACCCACATGTTATCAAAACCTACTCATGCAATGTTTGAGGGTAAGACTAATGCATAAAAACTGGGTATGAAAAGTATGATCAAAGTGTGAACTTGCCTTGTACTGTTGATGAAGATGATTCACACTCATAACTCCTGATAGTTCTACTCATCACACTCCGTTCAATCTATCATGAGCAAGCAATTGCATACATAAGCACTCATGCAAAAGAATCGAAGAAAAGATTCTCAGGAAACTTCAAAAAAAAGCAATTAACTCTTGCAACATAAAACAATTTCTAACAGTACCAAAATTGGGTGGATTTGGTCTTATCAGAAAGTTTAGGTCAAGAGTTTCAATTAGCAAAAGAATCAATTAAATCAGAGTTATAAAACTTGAGTTATGACAAAAATAAGTTCAAACTCAAATCTCTTTGAAATCAAATTTTAAATTTTCAAAAAATATTTTTAATTTGTTTATCTGGACAGTGGGGATCGTAACGAAGAAGTGCGTGTTGGTTTCATTGGATTTGGACGAACGGGTAAAGAGTTGTGACTGTTTGAAAACCAGGGGCTAATCTATAAAATAAAATAAATAAAAACTATGGATAGGTCCCTGGCAGAAATTAAAAAGAAAATGCAAAATTCTAGCGAACGAACGTTCGCAACCGAATGCTAATGAATGAATCCGTCCGCTACAAAAGCATAAGGAACAAACGTTCGCAAAATAACCTACCTAAATAATAAATCAGTTTTTAAAAGAAAAACCGATGAAAACCAAAATAAAAATAAACCGGACCAGGGCGGTTTTATTACCGGTTCGGGCGGTTTTTGGCGTGAAGACCGGTGGATCGGGCTCCAGCGACGGTTGGCGGTGGCGCGATGCGGCGGCGGGGCAAGGCGCGGGCGGCGGCGCAGTGGGGCGGCAACTGCGGCGCGACTCCGCTGGGGCTACGGTGGTGCGGCGGCGGCACGACTGCGGTGGGGCTGCGGTGGTGCGGCTGCGGCGAGGTGAGGAGAGGAGAGGGTGCGGGGCATCGGGATTTATAGGAGAGGGGGCGTGGGAGAGGGGGCACGGTGGCAAGGGGAGGCCGGGCAGAGCATGGCGGCGCTCGGCGGCGTGCTCGAGACGAACTCCGTCGGGAGGAGGAAGGCGGTGCGGGCGGGCTGGGCCGCGGCTTGGCTGGAGCTGGGCTGGCCCAGGTCGGCCGCGCGATTTAAAAAAAACTATTTTATAGATAAATAAAATAAATCAAAAAAATACTATAGGCATATTATATATCAAAATTTTCAGGAAAAAATTTCTATAACATGGACATTTTTCTAGCGTCAAATACAATCCACAAAAATTTAAATAAAGTAAACAGTGCTACTACTACAATAAAACCTCATAATTTCATTTTGAAAAAAAATACCAAAATGATTTCAAATTTATTTCTCTCCAATTTTCTAATGTAGGGAATCATTTTACCCTATTTTCCATATATTTTATTTTTGGATAAAAATAAATTGAATAAAACCAAATAACTCCAAATTGAAAATTAATTGCAAAGGGGACTTTAAATTGTTACTTTTACACTCCCAACTCATATTTCATATGTTTTGACGTAGTCATTTTATCTTCTCTGTTGAAAATGATTGAGTTGCTTAAAGTTTCTAGATTTTAAATATTTACAAATGGAATTCAAATCATTTCAGATCCCTTTTCATTTATTTAAAATGGAAGAAGTCATGTTATCTTCTCTCCGGGGTTTTGTGATGAAAAGAATTGGAATTCATGGATCCGAAAGCAAAAATGAAAGTTTGGGAAAGTCCATTTATTCCCTCTCATTTAACTTTTTGAAAAGTTTCCAATTTCACACAAGCAACCACACCACAATCAACAATCAATGAAAACTATTTATTTAATATAAAATTCCAAAATTTAGAGTTTTGGGATGTTACATCTATGGCAAAAACTCATCAAAGAAAACCATAGAATCATCAAAACAAGCACACAACGCAAAGAAAATAGAATCTGTCAGAAACAGAACAGCCTATAGCAATCTGGAAATTTCAAATACTTCTGTAACTCCAAAAACTCTGAAATCTTAGGACGACCTGGAAGATTTGTATATTAATGTTAGGACACCGATTCTAAGTCACACCGATCTAGCCTGTAACACCTCATATCACTTTGCGGTGTCACGCACGGTATCCCCATGGGTGTCGCCTTATCATGGCCCGGGACCGTTTGCGCCTTTTGGCTCACGTATATGATAGTGTCGCTAGCATCCATATGACAGAGAACCCGGGCCGACATGACTAGTCATGAACCCAAAGTGGCACTAACTTACGGGGACAGGCATACATGAATCAATATCGAGCATGTCGGTCAGCAGCGTGTGAATCCAGGCTGTAGCAACTGGGCTAATAGGACTCCGGGAACCCGGGCTGTAGCAGGCTAGCACGACTCTGGATGTCACCGCGTGACATTTCCCCGAAGGGACAGACACAGGAACGAAGTGAATCACATGTCGGCCAGTCTAAGTGTTCCGGAGCAGTAGTGTTGGGCTAGCAGGACTCCGGTGAACCGGGCTGTAGAGGACTACTATGGCTCATGGAAGCACAAGACTACATTTCCCCATAAGAGGGGCTACCAAGGATGAACAACTAGGTTGTCGGATCCCACACATACCAAGCATTTCAATCATACACACAATATGCTCGATATGTGTAAATACAACATGGCATCACAACATAACTATACGAGTCAAGTATTTATTCGTTAGGCTCCGAAGAGCCAGATAATACAAACATGGGTCTCATGAACCAACATTCAGAGCATACAAGTCAAAGCACATGCAGAAGCTTAACATGTCTGAGTACAGACATCTACAAATGAAAAAGGCTGAGAAGCCTGACTATCTACCAGATCCTGCCGAGGGCACAAGATTGTAGCTGAGGTATCAAGCTAAACGTCAAAGTCCACACGGAACTACTAGTGAGACTGATGTCTCTCTGCAAAACATAAAATAGACAAACGTGAGTACAAACGTACCTAGCAAGACTTACATCAGAACTAGCTACATATGCATCAGTATCAACAAAGGGGGTGGTGGAGTTTGACTGCAAGTAACTCTTTTGAGGTGGCGCACACGAGTCCACATATTCACCATCACAATACACCACTATGGACCCGCTCCCGTCTCCCTACGAAAACGCCATCCATAGCACTCATGCTTATCTTGCGAGTTTTAGAGTATCCACTTTCACTTGTCTATGAACTATGCAAGGGGTCCAAGTTTCCATATCCGAGGAATCCGGCTATTCAAATAGATAATGATAACCCTGCAGGGGTGTACTTCTTCACACACGCTCTCGCCACTTACCACTATGTACACCTCGTGTACCTCGGCAACCTTCAACCGGAAGCCTAGCGAGGGAGTCGGCCACGACCTGACTAACCACACAAGTCTCTCGTCCAGGTTTATCGCCTATTCGGGTTCCAACCGCAAGGAGATCTGGCCGGGGTGTTGCTCACGACCCCAAACGATGTGAGCAGGGTTCCCAAGCCCACCATTCGGGTGCCACTTGGTACACCGGGCCACTGTGCCTAGTCTGTCCAAAGCCCACCTGTACCGGGTGCCACCTGGTAGACTACTAACACTACCTACAAACACCAGAAACTAGTTGCAACTCCTAGACAGAGATCAGGTTGATTAATAAGTCGAGAGAGCTTGGAGCGCCCAGAGCCCAATGTGTGGTGGTAACTGTTCATGGATCACAAACACAGAACTTAGTTCCTGAGGACGGCTGCAATGAGACAACCCACCATGTACTCCTACATGGCCTCTCACCACTACCTTTACCAAATCGTGTTCACACACTTAGCTCTCAATAGTAGGACATGTTCACCACATTCAAATTCATCCCCGATGAATCGGACCTGACCCAACTCTAAGCAGTAGCAGGCATGACAAACAAGCATGAATGAGTAGGCACATCAGGGCTCAAACAACTCCTACTCATGCTAGTGGGTTTCATCTATTTACTGTGGCAATGACAGGTCATGCAGGGGAAAGGGGTTCAGCTACCGCAGCATGTAACAGTTGAAATGTTGTTGTCCTAATGCAGTAAAAGAGAGCAGGAACGAGAGAGTGGGATTGTGTCGGAATGAACAAAGGGGTTTTGCTTGCCTGGCACTTCTGAAGACAATATAGTTCGTCATCGGAGTCATCGAACTCATCGTCGAAACATCGTCTATTGAGAGGGGACAAATACCGGCAACACAGAAGGAAATACAATCAATGCAATGCAAAATATGATGCATGATCAAGACATGGCAAAATGCTGGTGTTTGGGCTAATGCATCTAGCAACCAGATTAAATGAAGTTGGTTTGAACCAAAGGTTCAAATTCAAACTCCATATGTGAAATTCAAATGCCATTTAATTGATTTGACCTGATCAGTAGATATAAGTTGTCCAAACATGCATGAAAATAGTACAGATGGATAGATTGGATTTTTCTGATAATTTTTCATATATAAATTATTTCATTCTGAGCTACGGTTGATTTTCTATGAATTTTATAAGTTTAGGCAAATTTCTGAAAATAAATAAATCATTTAAATTCCAGAAATAGCTACAGCGTCAGCATTGCGTCATGCTGACCTCAGTAGGCCAACAGGCGCCGCCCAGGTCAAACCTGACCAGTGGGGCCTGCTGGTCAGTGAGTAAGGGCTAGTTAGGGTCGCAGACAGGTGGGACCGGTCAATCGCCACGTCAGCAAAGTCAACTCTAACGCGTGGGTCCTGCCTGGTTTAACTAAATCTAATAAAAACATAACCCGTGGTTATTTAGCTAGTGGGGCCCTAATGTCAGCGGCTGGTGTTATAAAAAAGAACATGATTAAGCCCTAATGACGGTGCCACGTCATCACCACCGGCGTGTAAACGACGGCGACCAAATCCGCGACGGATTGCATCAGACTTTCGCTACATGGCCCGATTTGAAGAGCAGCTTGCACCTACATGCTCTGGGGAGTGACGCGCATCCGATGGAGCAAACAACGGAGGCGGGGGTGGCCGGAGTTGAGCACGTCGTCAAGTGATGCGGCGGCCGGAGTTCGGCTTAGCGCGGGCAAGGTGCTACACTTGGCTGACGAGCAAGCTAAGCAGCAGGGCGGACTCCTGGGAGTTCCAAGAGCACGTTGGTGCCACTGGACCGAGCGGAGGTGCTCAGGAGCGAGGACCTCATCGGCCATGGCGGACGGCGGCGCTCGGGACTCGCGGGGCGGTGGCTAGCGCGCAAATTATAGCACGGGGGTGAGGGGAAAGACGGAGGAGCTCACTGGGATTCCAATGGAGGACTCAGAGGGCTCGGGGACGCGTCGGAGCGGGAGCACGGTCACCGGCGATCTCGGTGACCCAAGGAGGAAGAAGACGTTGGGGACAGCGCTCCGGGGCTCTTCCAGTCGCGTGGATCGGTGGAGACGGTGTAGAGGTATACGGTGGAGCTTCTTGGCGCGTCAGAGAGGCGTGTGGGGGCCAGTGGCCGTGATGGTGCTCATCGGCGGCAGCGGGTGTGTTCGGTGGTGCCGCGCGGAGAGAGCAAAGGAGGGGAAGAGGTCCAGGGGGAGAGGGAAGAGTGCAGGGGGGTCCTGGGCATCTCCAGGAAAGCAGCTGGACTCGCGGGGATGCTGCCAGCGCGAAGGAGGAGGTGGAGGCCTCCCAATGGGCGCGTGCGTCTTCGCCTCTGCCTACTGGCAGAGGAAGACGACGAGCGACGAGGTAGGTGGGCTGGGCTGGTCAAGCTGGGCCGGCTATAGGTAAGTGGGCCAGGTAGGTTCCTTTCACCTTTTTGTTTTTCTATTTTGTTTCTCTGTTTTGATTTGAATCTTGCCACTGTTTGAAATTCCAACAGTTTCAAACCAGTGCCAAAAATCCTCTGAACAATTTTATGTTTCTAGATGGACTTTTCCAAAAGCACATAAAACATTTCAAAGTTATTTGAAAATATATTCTATATATATTATGAATATAATTCCAAATTCAAATACAATAATGATTTAAATTCAGTGCCCAAAATATTCCTACAAATGTTCATTATTTTTGGATTGGTGCAAAAGCCTTGCCAAAAATATCAAACAGTTAATAAGAACATTTTGAGAAACATTGAATGCAATTTTCCATGGTTCTTTGCCCTTCTTGAATTATAATTTGAGGCTTCCGAATTTCCTCAATTCAATTTTCAAAAATTTAAACATGATGCAAGCAAGATGCAAACACTAGGCAGCACCAGAAGCTAGGGATGTGACAACTCGCCCCCATTAAACAAGAATCTCGTCCCGAGATTCAAGACGTGAGGTAAGAAGACAGAGGGGGCACGGAACTGACACAGTCTTCATGATCCATTGCTTCATATTGATCTTGACATCTTTGCCTTCGAGATCTTGATCCAACACGATGACTACAGAAGGGAACTCTACAGAAAACGATCTCCTCGAAGATCGAGCACTCAAGATCAACTCATGGAGTGAGACATTGAGGCATCTCTTGAATTGGAACACAAAATATACATCAAGAGGGATGGATAGTAACAGATGATGAAGTTCGATTTGGTAGGCAACAATTCCACACTAAAGTAGATGGTGGATGCGTTTCAACGTACCGAGGACTAAATTGCCATGATTCCATAGACACCTTAGAAGAGGTGAATCGTAGAATTATTTCCTTAAGTGGCAAAAGAATTACTTTTGATACTGAGATCATTGGAACTCTTTATACCAGCCTAAGGCAATCACAAATGATCATTTCAAGGAGTTCGAAAGAATGACATACTCAGACCAAAATGGATGATGTGGACTACCTGGTTGAAGACAACGCAATGAGTGATTTTTGCTTATCATTGGAGATGGATGGACCCGTGGTAAGCCCACTTTGAAGATAATCCTAAGTAGTAATTACCGAGAGGGCAACCCATGGTAGGATTGGCACAATGGGGTGCAAGCTGGGAACAAAATGCAAATGGTGGGAATGTTCCAACCATCATATCTGCCCGAGATTCAGATCTGGTTAGAAACATGATACTTCAGGCTCAACATGTCTAAAAAGAAGAGTTGCAACACAAATTGACGAGATGATGTTGCGAGATTCTCGGGAGATGAACTACGATAGAAAGCTCCAAGACATGAGCGGGTTCTGCTACTCGCATGTGAACACGCTGTCCCAGACAACATGACCACATAGTAGTCTTATAATAAAATACTACCGAGTTCAGGTGGGGAACCATATTCGAGGATATCGAAGTCTTGTGCACTTAAATTAGACTTCTTTACCTAGAACAAGTCAATCAGTGTCTTGGTGTGCTGTGTAATTCATATGGAGTGGAGGCAATTAATCTACCAAACCATAGTATACTTTGCACATGCATGACTAACTTGGGACGATTCCAAAGGAAGCAAAACTAAGTTTCTCAAATTCACGACGGCAACTTGCATCGAATGCACATGAATGAGAGGAAGTCACTTCTTTCATCCAAACATATACTTCATGAACGGGGTATGAAGAAAATGCTTACACAAGTTTCCAACACTAGCTGGATGTTCAACATGAATCATGGGGGAGACAAAATGCTGCTGATGGGCTCAACAACAACTCATCGGAATTTCCATATCACTGGACTTCCACCATTATGTGAACATGGTGATAGTATTGGTCAGACCAAAAGATGTAATGGTGTATGCTCGAGGAATCAACCACGAGTAAGAAAACATTACGAATATCGTTGGTTCTAACTTGATTTGACGATAGCCCACACTCAAATCAAGGTTTGGACAAGACAATAGGTTCAACAACTGATCACGAGGATCAGTCGATGAAGATATCATCTTTCTTCAACACACACACACACACACACACAAGGATATCCCTTAGCGATGAACTAAGTCGGACAAGCTTCCATCTTCCAACTCTCCAAGTTGTTGTTTAGCTTAACCAACTAGCTCGGGGGTATCCAACACAGATTCTTGGAGAATGGATGGTTTAGAGAAAAACCAACACGATCACGAACTCAACATAGCGATCAGGGAACAACCTGGTAATACTTCCAAGAAGATATTCGAAAAATCACGAACCACCGATATGTTATTAAACTCGAGAACAATCTTGCTTTTTAGGGAAAGACGATATGATCAAGGAGCGAGGGATTGTCACAATCCTAACTCATTGGTCGATGAGTGCACCCGGAAATATGGACTAGGTAGCACGATCAATCTTAGGATGATGATTCAATAACCAGCACGCTAAGAATGAGAGTATTGTCCATTAACTACCAAGCAACAGGGTTGCTAGGAGTATTGATTTCACACATCACAGTTCACTTGTTGGCATTCCGGTTACAACAACACGGGACCAAGGAATGAATAATGATGTCGAGAAGTATCACTCCGTCAAGAATTAAAAAGAGGTGGTGCAATTCTCATGACATTCTTGACATGAAGATGGTAACACTTCAAGGTAGAACAGAGCAAAAACTGGATTGACATTTTGATCTACGGAATACAATTGCTTTGACCCAATCCTACATATGGATGAGGTTCTGGAGTTTGTTTCTCCTAGTCATTCTGGAATCGGATGGCTTGATAGAGCACAAGAATAATAGGCATCGGTGAACGAATGCATGCATACTCTTGACTATCAAATGATAGACGGAGGTCAAAATACAATTAAAGAGGAACTACTCAAAGGGATATATATCTTTCTGAGTTGTGGATGCATAGATTAGTATGTCGGGCAAAGTTCAACATTTCTTCCGGATAGCCCATGCAAAACGGTAGAACTGGCACATTCACAATATAATGGAGAACTCATCAAGAGCACTCTTGTTGTGATCTTTTGGTTCAAAAGAACTTCTGCCATATTGGCTCATGGTATTGGAAGAACGATATACCACGGACCTCGAGGACTATCACAAGGTTACTAATATCTTAAGGGAACTAGCAAATACTATCAACATGAGGTAAGTAGAGTGAATCTCGGGTCAAGAACCCAGGAGTAGAATACCCACTACTAAATGGAATCACAGTATGCTTTCGAGAATGGTGGCCAGAATCATCACACTGGGAACACAAAACATGGCTAGATTACTAGGTGACTCCCTAAAACACCTAGGGTCATAATAATAGCCCAACATATATACCGAGGCAATAGAGTACCTCAACGTACCGGTTAGTGTGCTTATTCTGACCAAAAGGATATCGGGAACAGAAATAAAGGATTTGCAAATGCATTAGACTATTTAGAGACCTGGGATGACTCGGACAGCATAACGGCTGTAATTGCTCAACAAGATTTGAGACAACCTGGAAAAATGGTGGCATAGCCACTCAACATCACAAACTCAAGGTTCTCAGGCCAGCTATGAACATATGGAAGTAGTAGGAACTGAACTAAGGCTTGAACTTAACAATCCTAGGCAACTACGGTTTAGTAACACGTCATCCTGAGAGATAGAAGAGAATCCTAGTTCTTAACCCTGTAGAAAAGATAAGATGACTCGGATCAGAAGGTCATGAGGATAAGGAGTAAAAAGAGCCTTACGTTCCCATCCACAATCAATTCCCTTATATAACAAAAGCATTTCTAGACATGACTTCGACCAGCTTGGTATGGTAATCCTACAGGCAGTCAGGCTCTGATACCAAAGCTGTCAGGACCCTGATTCTAAGTCACACCGATCTAGCCTGTAACACCTCATATCACTTTGCGGCCTCATGCACGGTATCCCCACGGGTGTCGCCTTACCATGGCCCGGGACCGTTTGCGCCTTTTTGCTCACGTATATGATAGTGCCGCTAGCATCCATATGACAGAGAACCCGGGCCGACATGACTAGTCATGAACCCAAAGTGGCACTAACTTACGGGGACAGGCATACATGAATCAACATCGAGCATGTCGGTCAGCAGCGTGTGAATCCGGGCTGTAGCAACTGGGCTAACAGGACTCCGAGAACCCAGGCTGTAGCAGGCAAGCAGGAATCCGGATGTCACCGCGTGACATTTCCCCGAAGGGACATACACAGGAACGAAGTGAATCACATGCCGGCCAGTCTAAGTGTTCCGGAGCAGTAGTGTTGGGCTAGCAGGACTCCAGTGAACCGGGCTGTAGCGGACTACTATGGCTCATGGAAGCACAAGACTACATTTCCCCATAAGAGAGGCTACCAAGGATGAACAACTAGGTTGTCGGATCCCACACATACCAAGCATTTCAATCATACACACAATATGCTCGATTTGTGTAAATACAACATGGCATCACAACATAACTCTACGACTCAAGTATTTATTCATTAGGCTCCGAAGAGCCAGATAATCCAAACATGGGTCTCATGACCCAACATTCAGAGCATACAAGTCAAAGCACATGCGGAAGCTTAACATGTCTGAGTACAGACATCTACAAATGAAAAAGGCTGAGAAGCCTGACTATCTACCAGATCCTGCTGAGGGCACAAGATCGTAGCTGAGGTATCAAGCTAAATGTTGAAGTCCACATGGAACTACTAGCGAGACTGACGTCTCTCTGCAAAACATAAAATAGGCAAACGTGATTACAAATGTACCCAGCAAGACTTACATCAGAACTAGCTACATATGCATTAGTATCAATAAAGGGGGTGGTGGAGTTTGACTGCAGCAAGCCAGCTTTGACTCAGTGGCTATCCTAAACTATGACTGCAAGTAACTCTTTTGAGGTGGCGCACACGAGTCCACATATTCACCATCACAATACACCACTATGGATCCGCTCTCGTCTCCCTATGAGAACGCCATCCATAGCACTCACGCTTATCTTGTGAGTTTTAGAGTATCCACTTTCACTTGTCTATGAACTATGCAAGGGGTCCAAGTTTCCATATCCGAGGAATCCGGCTATTCGAATAGATAATGATAACCCTGCAGGGGTGTACTTCTTCACACACGCTCTCGCTACTTACCACCATGTACACATCGTGTACCTCGGCAACCTTCAAGCGGAAGCCAGGCGAGGGAGTCGGCCACGACCTGACTAACCACACAAGTCTATCGTCCAGGTTTATCGCCTATTCGGGTTCCATCCGCGAGGAGATACGGCCGGGTGTCGCTCACGGCCCCAAACGATGTGAGCAGGGTTCCCAAGCCCACCATCCGGGTGCTACTTGGTACACCGGGCCACTGTGCCTAGTCTGTCCCAAGCCCACCTGTACCGGGTGCCACCTGGTAGACTACTAACACTACCTACAAACACCAGAAACTAGTTGCAACTCCTAGACAGAGATCAGGTTGATTAATAAGTCGAGAGAGCTTGGAGCGCCCGGAGCCCGATGTGTGGTAGTAACTGTTCATGGATCACAAACACAGTACTCAGTTCCCGAGGACGGCTGCAATGAGACAACCCACCATGTACTCCTACATGGCCTCTCACCACTACCTTTACCAAATCGTGTTCACACACTTAGCTCTCAACAGTAGGACATGTTCACCACATTCCAATTCATCCCCGATGAATCGGACCTGACTCAACTCTAAGCAGTAGCAGGCATGAAAAACAAGCATGAATGAGTTGGCACATCAGGGCTCAAACAACTCCTACTCATGCTAGTGGGTTTTATCTATTTACTGTGGCAATGACAGGTCATGCAGGGGAAAGGGGTTCAGCTACCGCATCATGTAATAGTTGAAATGTTGTTGTCCTAATGCAGTAAAAGAGAGCAGGAGCAAGAGAGTGGGATTGTATCGGAATGAACAAAGGGGTTTTGCTTGCCTGGCACTTCTGAAGACAGTATAGTTCTTCATCGGTGTCATCGAACTCATCATCGGAACATCGTCTATTGAGAGGGGACAAATACCGGTAACACAGAAGGAAATACAATCAATGCAATTCACAGTACGATGCATGATCAAGACATGGCAAAATGCTGGTGTTTGGGCTAATGCATCTAGCAACCAGATTAAATGAAGTTGGTTTGAACCAAAGGTTCAAATTCGAACTCCATATGTGAAATTCAAATGCCATTCAATTGATTTGACCTCATCAGCAGGTATAAGTTGTTCAAACATGCATGAAAATAGTACGGATGGATAGGTTGTATTTTTTTGATAATTTTTCATATATAAATTATTTCATTCTGAGCTACGGTTGATTTTCTATGAATTTTATAAGTTTAGGCAAATTTCTGAAAATAAATAAATCATTTAAATTCCAGAAATAGCTACAGCGTCAGCATTGCGTCATGCTGAGCTCAGCAGGTCAACAGGCGCCGCCCAGGTCAAACCTGACCAGTGGGCCTGCTAGACAGTGACTAAGGGCTGGTTAGGGTCGCAGACAGGTGGGACCGGTCAAACGGCACGTCAGCAAAGTCAACTCTAACGCGTGGGTCCCGCCTAGTTTAACTAAATCTAATAAAAAAATAACCTGTGGTTATTTAGCTGGTGGGGACCTAATGTCAGAGGCTGGTGTTATTAAAAAGAACGTGATTAAGCCCTAATGACGGTGCCACGTCATCACCATCGGCGTGTAAATGCTGGTGACCAAATCCGTGGCGGAGGGCGTCGGACTTTCGCTACAGGGCCAGATTTGAAGAGCAGCTTGCACCTACGTGCTCTAGGGAGTGATGCGCATCCGATGGAGCAAACAACGGAGGTAGGGGTGGCCGGAGTTGAGCACGACGTCAAGTGATGCGGCGGCCGGAGTTCGGCTTAGCGTGGCCGAGGTGCTACGCTTGGCTGGCGAGCGAGCTAAGCAGCGGGGCGGACTCCTGGGAGCTCCAGGAGCACGCTGGTGCCACTGGACCGAGCGGAGGTGCTCAGGAGCAAGGCCATCATCGGCCATGGCGGACAGCGGCGCTCGGGACTCGCGGGGCGGTGGCTAGCGCGCAAATTATAGCACGGGGGTGAGGGGAAAGACGAAGGAGCTCACTGGGATTCCAATGGAGGACTTGGAGGGCTCGGGGACGCGTCGGAACGGGAGCACGATCGCCGGTGATCTTAGTGACCCGAGGAGGAAGAAGACATCGGGGACGATGCTCCGGGGATCTTCCAGTCATGTGGATCAGTGGAGACGGCATAGAGGTATACGACGGAGCTTCTTGGCACGTCGGAGAGGCGTGTGGGGGCCAGTGGCCGTGATGGTGCTCGTCGGCGGCGGCGGGTGTGTTCGGTGGTGCCACGTGGAGAGAGCAGAGGAGGGGAAGAGGTCCAGGGGGAGAGGGAAGAGTGCAGGGGGTCCTGGGCATCTCCAGGCAAGCAGCTGGACTCGCGGGGACGCTGCCAGCGCGAAGCAGGAGGTGGAGGCCTCCCAATGCGCGCGTGCGTCTTCGCCTCTGCCTACTGGCAGAGGAAGACGACGAGCGACGAGGTAGGTGGGCTGGGCTGGTCAAGCTGGGCCGGCTACAGGTGAGTGGGCGAGGTAGGTTCCTTTCACCTTTCTGTTTTTCTATTTTGTTTCTCTGTTTTGATTTGAATCTTGCCACTGTTTGAAATTCCAACAGTTTCAAACCAGTGCCAAAAATCCTCTGAACAATTTTATGTTGCTAGATGGACTTTTCCAAAAGCACATAAAACATTTCAAAGTTATTTGAAAATATATTCTATATATATTATGAATATAATTCCAAATTCAAATACAATAATGATTTAAATTCAGTGCCCAAAATATTCCTACAAATGTTCATTATTTTTGGATTGGTGCAAAAGCCTTGCCAAAAATATCAAACAGTTAATAAGAACATTTTGAGAAATATTGAATGCAATTTTCCAGGGTTCTTTGCCCTTCTTGAATTATAATTTGAGGCTTCCAAATTTCCTCAATTCAAGTTTCAAAAATTTAAACATGATGCAAGCAAGATGCAAACACTAGGCAACACCAGAAGCTAGGGGTGTGACAACTCGCCCCCACTAAACAAGAATCTCGTCCCGAGATTCAAGACGTGAGGTAAGAAGACAGAGGGGGCACGGAACTGACATAGTCTTCATGATACATTGCTTCATATTGATCTTGGCGTCTTTGCCTTCGAGATCTTGATCCAACACGATGACTACATAAGGGAACTCTACAGAAAACGATCTCCTCAAAGATCGAGCACTCAAGATCAACTCATGGAGTGAGACATTGAGGCATCTCTTAAATTGGAACACAAAATATAGATCAAGAGGGATGGATAGTAACAGATGATGAAGTTCGATTTGGTAGGCAACAATTCCACACTAAAGTAGATGGTGGATGCGTTTCAACGTACCGAGGACTAAATTGCCATGATTCCATAGACACCTTAGAAGAGGTGAATCGTAGAATTATTTCCTTAAGTGGCAAAAGAATTACTTTTGATACTGAGATCATTGGAACTCTTTATACCAGCCTAAGGCAATCACAAATGATCATTTCAAGGAGTTCGAAAGAATGACATACTCAGACCAGAATGGATGATGTGGACTACCTTGTTGAAGACAACGCAATGAGTGATTTTTGCTTATAATTGGAGATGGATGGACCCATGGTAAGCCCACTTTGAATATAATCCTGAGTAGTAATTACCGAGAGGGTAACCCATGGTAGGATTGGCACAATGGGGTGCATGCTGGGAACAAAATGCAAATGGTGGGAATGTTCCAACCATCATATATGCCTGAGATTCAGATCTGGTTAGAAACAGGATACTTCAGACTCAACATGTCTGAAAAGAAGAGTTGCAACACAAATCGACGAGATGATGTTGCGAGATTCTCGGGAGATGAACTACGATAGCAAGCTCCAATACATGAGCGGGTTCTACTACTCGCATGTGAACACGTTGTCCCGGACAACATGACCACATAGTAGTCTTATAATAAAATACTACTGAGTTCAGGTGGGGAACCATCATCGAGGATATCGAAGTCTTGTGCACTTAAATTAGACTTATTTACCTAGAACAAGTCAATCTGTGGCTTGGTGTGCTACGGAATTGATATGGAACAATTAATCTTATGCAAAAAGAATTGGTATTTTATCGCTCTCTAGCTAAAAACGGGAGTTGTTTTCGTGAGCGCAAAAGTTTCTGTTTTTTTCAGCAAGATCACAAACAACTATCACCCAGGAAGATCCTAAAGGCTTTACTTGGCACAAACACTAATTGAAACACTAAAAACACAATCTTAACAGTAGCATAATTGTGCTAACACTCAAAAACAGGAAGCAAAAAAGAAAAAAGAGAATTTATTCATTGGGTTGCCTCCCAACAAGCGCTATTGTTTCACGCCCCTAGCTAGGCATAAAGCAAGGATCTAAGTTTTGTCATCTTTGGTTCTAGATCCACAAGATGCCCTCATGATTGACTCATATGGTGGCCTAATTCTTGTTATAGGTAAGTGTTCCATACCCTTCCTCAAAGGAAATTGGAACTTAATATTGCCTTATTTCATATCAATCACGGCATCGATAGTGCGCAAAAATGGTCTACCAAGAATAATTGGACAAGACGGATTGCAATCAATACCAAGAACAATAAAATCTATGGGCACATAATTCCTATTTGCAAAAATAAGAACATCATTAATTCTTCCCATAGGCTTTTTAATAGTAGAATCTGCCAAGTGCAAATTTAAAGAACATTATTCAATATCAGTAACACCAAGCACATCACATAAAGATTTCAGAATTGTAGAAACACTAGCACCCAAGTCACACAAAGAAAAACACTCATAATTTTTAATCTTGACTCTGATAGTAGGTTCCCATTCATCATGCATTTTTCTAGGAATTGAAACTTCTAATTCCAACTTTTCTTCTAAACCTTTCATCATAGCATCAACAATATGTTTAGTAAAAGCTTTATTTTGTTCATAAGCATGGGGTGAATTTATCATGGATTGCAACAAAGAAATACAATCAATCAAAGATCAACTATTATAATTAAAGTCTTTGTAATCCAAAAGAGTGGGACGCCTTCTAGCTACAGTATTCATAAGCACTAGTTAAAGTTTTGACCTCTTCAAACCCACTTTTATCAATTTTCTCAACAAGATTTTCACCCTCCGAAATATCCGGACGCCTTCTAGCTAAAGTTTACTCTTCTCCAGTCCCTTTTTCATCAATCTTAACTTTACTAAACAAGGAATCAATATAAGAAACACCAATCATTTTAAGATCTTCATCACTTTTGCGAAAGTAATCACTAGAAAACACTTTTTCTAAAAATTCTCTTTTAGCTCGAAGCATAGAGGTTCTTTCCTTACTTTCATCCATAGAAACATAGAGAGCTTTAATTGATTCCTTAACCTTAGGCACAAAAAATTTCATCTTGAGATTTTCTACATCATGAGAAATTCTATCAACACTTCTAGACAAATCATCAATCTTATTCAACTTTTCTTCTATGGTAGTGTTGAAAACTTTTTGATTTGATAAATTCTTTAATATTATTCTCAAAATCAGAGGTGCTCTTATTATAATTATAATATTGATTTCCATAGGAATTACCAGGAAAAGGCCTAGGATTAAAATCACCTCTGTAAGCATTATTATTGAAATTATTTCACAAGATAAAATTCACATATATAGCATCACTATTTTGCTCAATCAAAGTAGAAAAGGGCAAATCATTGAGATCAATAGGAGCACTTTTACTAGCAACCAATTTCATAAGAGCATCAACTTTTTCACTCAAAGAAGAAACTTTTTCAACCGAATTAACTTTTTTACTAGTAGGAGCTCTTTCGGTATGCCATTGCGAATAATTTGCCATAATATTATCCAGAAATTTGGTGGATTCACCCAAAGTAATATCCATAAAAGTACAACCCACTGTGGAATCTAAAAGATTACAAGAAACAAAATTAAATCCCGCATAAAATATTTGTATGATCATCCAAAGATTTAACCCATCAGTTGGGCAATTCCTTAGCATCATTTTCATCCTTTCCCAAGATTGTGCAACATGCTCATGTTCAAGTTGCTTGAAATTGATGATCTGGTTTCATAGGGAAATAATTTTTGCAGGTGGAAAATACTTAGTGATAAAAGCATCTTTGCACTTATTCCAAGAATCGATACTATTGCGAGGCAAAGAAGAGAACCAAATTTTTGCAGAATCACGCAAATAAAATGGAAATAATTTCATCTTCACAACATCATTGTCCACATCTTTTTTCTTTTGCTTATCGCAAAATTCCATGAAGGTATTAAGATGGGACGCGACATCCTCATTAGGAGTACCGGAAAATCGATCTTTCACAACAAGATTCAGCAAAGCAGTATTAATATCTCAAGACTCCGCACTAGTGGCGGGAGGAGCAATCAGAGTGCCAATAAAATCATTGTTGTTGGTATTTGAGAAATCACACAACTTGGTGTTCTCTTGAGTCATGATGACTACGCAACAAGATTGCACTCAAAAACAGATCCGGCAAGAAAACGACAAACGAAAAAGAGGGCGAATAAAACGGAAATTTTTTGTCAATTGGGGGAGAGGAAAATGGAAAATGATGGAAATTGCGAGGAGATGGGATTTGTGAGTAGGAACCTGGTATATGTTGAAGATCCTCCCCGGCAACGGCACCATAAATTCCTTTTGATGCGGCTTGAACCTACATCGGTATTTCCCCAAAGAGGAAGGGATGATGCAGCACAACGACGGTAGGTATTTCCCTCAGTGATGATACTAAGGTTATTGAACCAGTAGGAGAACCAAGCAACAATTTGTAAATAGCACCTGCACACAACTAACAAATACTCGCAACCCGGCGTGTAAAAGGTGTTGTCAACCCCTTTCGGGTAACAGCGCCAGAAATTGGCAAACGGACGTGAATAAATTGTAGTAGATTGATAGATCGAATGCCAAATAAAATAAATAATAAAAAATTGCAGCAAGGTATTTTTGTATTTTTGTTTAATAGATCTAAAAATAAAAGGCAAATAAAATAGATCGCAAAGACAAATAATATGAGAAAGAGACTCGGGGGGCGTAAGTTTCACTAGTGGCTTCTCTCGAGAAAAATAGCGAATGGTGGGTTAACAAATTACTGTTGGGAAATTGATAGGACATCAAATAATCATGATGATATCCAGGAAATGATCATTACATAGGCATCACGTCCAAGATTAGTAGACCGACTCCTACCTGCATCTACTACTATTACTCCACACATCGACCACTATCCAACATGCATCTAGTGTATTAAGTTCATGGACAAACGGAGTAATGCACTAAGAACGATAACATGATGTAGACAAGATCTATTTATGTAGAAATAGACCCCATCGTTTTATCCTTAGTAGCAATGATACATACGTGTCAGTTTCCCTTCTATCACTGGGATTAAGCACCGTAAGATCGAACCCACTACAAAGCACCTCTTCCCATTGCAAGATAAATAGATCAAGTTGGCCAAACAAAAACCAAATATCGGAGAAGAAATACAAGGCTATAAGCAATCATGCATATAAGAGATCAAAGAAGATCCAAATAACTTTCATGGATAAAAAGATAGATCTGATCATAAACTCAAAGTTCAGCTCATCCCAACAAACACACCACAAAAAGAGTTACATCCTATGGATCTCCAAGAGACCATTGTATTGAGAATCAAACAAGAGAGAGGAAGCCATCTAGCTACCAACTACAGACCTGAAGGTCTACAAAGAACTACTCACGCATCATCGGAGAGGCACAATGGAAGTGGTGAACTGCTACCTCTTGAGCACTGCGTTGGTTTTCCCTTGAAGAGGAAAGGGTGGTGCAGCAAAGTAGAGTAAGTATTTCCCTTAGTTTTTGAGAACCAAGATCTATCCAGTAGGATACTACACACAAGTCCCTCGTACCTACACAAATAAATAAGAACCTCGCAACCAACGCGATAAAGGGGTTGTCAATCCCTTCACGGTCACTTACGAGATTGAGATCTGATAGAGATAATAAGATAAATATTTTTGGTATTTTTATGATATAGATTGAAAGTAAAGATTGCAAAATAAAATAGATTGGAAACTTATATGATAGAAGATAGACCCGGGGGCCATAGGTTTCACTAGTGGCTTCTCTCAAGATAGCATAAGTATTACGGTGGGTGAACAAATTACTGTCGAGCAATTGATAGAAAAGTGCATAATTATGAGAATATCTAGGCATGATCATGTATATAGGCATCACGTCCATGACAAGTAGACCGAAACGATTCTGCATCTACTACTATTACTCCACACATCGACCGCTATCCAGCATGCATCTAGAGTATTAAGTTCATAAGAACAGAGTAACGCATTAGGCAAGATGACATGATGTAGAGGGATAAACTCAAGCAATATGATATAAACCCCATCTTTTTATCCTCGATGGCAACAATAAAATACGTGCCTTGCTGCCCCTGCTATCACTGAGAAAGGACACCACAAGATTGAACCCAAAGATAAGCACTTCTCCCATTGCAAGAAAGATCAATCTAGTAGGCCAAACCAAACTGATAATTCGAAGAGACTTGCAAAGATAACAAATCGTACATAAAATATTTCAGAGAAGAATCAAATATTGTTCATAGATAATCTTGATCATAAACCCACAATTCATTGGATCTCGACAAATACACCGCAAAAAAGAATTACATCGAATAGATGTTCAAGAATATCAAGGAGAACATTGTGTTGAGATCCAAAGAGAGAGAAGAAGCCATCTAGCTAATAACTATGGACCCGAAGGTCTGTGGTAAACTACTCACACATCATCGGAGAGGCTATGGTGTTGATGTAGAAGCCATCCATGATCGATTCCCCCTCCGACGGAGCTCCGGAAAAGGCCCCAAGATGGGACCTCTTGGGTACAAAAGGTTGCAGCGGTGGAAATAGGGTTTCGTGGTGCTCCTGGATGTTTTTGGGGTATATGGATATATATATATATATAGGAGGAAGAAGTAGGTCGGGGGAGCTGCGAGGGGCCCACGAGGGTGGGGGCGTGCCTCCCTGCCTCATGGCCTCCTCGCTCCTTTCTTGACGTCTACTCCAAGTCCCCTGGATCACGTTTGTTCCAAAAATAACTCTCCCGAAGGTTTCATTCCGTTTGAATTCCGTTTGGTATTCCTTTTCTGCGAAACACTGAAATAGGCAAAAAAAACAGCAATTTGCACTAGGCCTTGGGTTAGTAGGTTAGTCCCAAAAATAATATAAAAGTGTATAATAAAGCCCATTAAACATCCAAAACAGATAATATAATAGCATGGAACAATAAAAAATTATAGATACATTGGAGACGTATCAAGAACCCCTCCATGATGGTATCTAGATTGGATTTGGTGGTTCTGCACTCTACGGCAGCTGGAATTGATTTTCGTTGACTCCCCTAGGGTTTTTGGAATATTGGGGTATTTATAGAGCAAAGAGGTGGTCCGGGGGCACCCGAGGTGCGCACAACCCACCAGGGCGCGCCTAGGCCCCCAGGCAAGCCCTGGTGGGTTGTGCTCCCCTCGGAGCACCCCCAGGCGCTTCTTCGGCCCATTGGATGTCGTCTGGTCCAAAAAAATTCCACAAACATGCAAAAAAACAGCAACTGGCACTTGGCACTATGTCAATAGGTTAGTACCAAAAATGATACAAAATGATTATAAAACATCCAAGAATGATAATATAACATCATGGAACAATCAAAAATTATAGATACGTTGGAGACGTATCATGCTCCTCTTGATTGTTTTGTCACTGAGGTCATGTAATTCTTGCATGGTTCCTCATCTCTTGGTGCTCCTCAAGGCATGCAGCTTCTTGTCACTCCCATCGGAGGGCCCCTTTTTGAAGACGTACTTGGCAGTTGCGCTCATTGACGACTTGTGTTGACTCATGTAGAGCACATTGGGCTTCAAGGGCTTGTTCTTCATGGCGTTGTTGGTCTTGGTGAAGGGCATCACCATCTTGATGTTCTTGTTGATCTTGGCATATTGGAGCTTGCTCTTGGACTGTAGGATCATTAGCTTGGCAACGCAGTCAGTCATGTTCTCGAAGGCAGTCTTGTAAACCATTGCCATGAAATGGGTTTGTGGAGCTTGATGATCTTCATGGTCTTGGCAACAATGCGAACGAGCTCGTGGAAGACTTGCATCCGTAGAAGATTTCGAAGAATATCGACTTGAATGGCACCATCTTGGTGAGGATGGAGTTGTAGAAGAGCGATTGACCATCATGGCTCGTATGTCTTCCTTGAGAGATGCCATCGATGTGTTGAAGTAGTCTCTTGTACGTTACTCGGATTAGTCGGTGACGAGTTGGTCGAGGCAGACACTCAATTCTTCATTCTCTTGATGCAAAGGTCTTTGTGCGCCAAATAGGTGATTCTTGGTGACGTAGTTGTTCAGGTCCTCATCTTGCTTGAGGAAGAGTGGGTTGGTAGAAGTACTTGGCCTATCCATCATTGCAAGCAAATACGTGAGTGGAACAAAGGAAAGAACTAGACCAAATGTACCTTATCCGATGTTGAAGATGGATCAATGATCACTCGATAATGCATTATGGAAATAGCACAATTGGTACCGGATCTTGTCAATTCTCACACCTACACAAGTAAAGCTTTTGGAGTACCTTGGTGAGGATGGTGGCACAAAATTTATGCAATTGTTAGCAAGAGTCAATAATGTTGAAAAAGATTCGCAAATTTGCGAGTGAAACAAGTAGACCAATAGCAATATGTGGCACATGGAAACACACGCACAGATAGATAGATGGGGTCATGCAACCAAAGAACAAGCTCAAAATGTGGAATCCATGGAAAATGGTCTTGTTGCACAACACTAGAGAGACGCTAGCACGATTGCTCAATAGGTGGATACGATACTTGTGCACAACCTACAAAGCAAAAATGCAACGACTTCCTATCCCAAGTATGCTATATGTATGATGTTCCGGTGATTTATCGTATGATGATCCAAGATGATCGAGTATGGTAATTGTATGCAATATGGTATGATGTTATGGCACTTGCTTAAAAGCTCTTTGCTTATCTTTTTCTTTTGCTTAAAAGCTTTCTCCCTTTTGATATCTTACTTTGGCCATTTATGCAAATAGCTTTATCCAAGATAGCAATTGTGTATACGTGGGAACAATCTTGTGACACAAGAGATGATATGATGATACCAAGATGCGGATACCGAGATGATATGGTATATATGCAATGGAAGGTGTGGGTCGGTGTCGGTGTCAAAACCGGCGGATCTCGGGTAGGGGGTCCCGAACTATGCGTCTAGGCGGATGGTAAGAGGAGACAGGGGACATGATGTTTACCTAGGTTTGGGCCCTCTTGATGGAGGTAATAGCCTACGTCTTGCTTGATTGTTCTTGATAATACGAGTAGTACAAGAGTTGATCTACCACGAGATCAAAGAGGCTACATATCCAGAGGGGGCTAGGGTTACACAGAGTCGGTTACAAGGAAGGAGATCTACATATCCGTATTGCCAAGCTTGCCTTCCACGCTAAGGAGAGTCCCATCCGGACACGAGACGAAGTCTTCAATCTTGTATCTTCATAGTCCAACAGTCCGGCCAAAGGATATAATCCGGCTGTCCGGATACCCCCTAATCCAGGACTCCCTCAGTAGCCCCTGAACCAGGCTTCAATGATGATGAGTCCGGCGCGCAGATTGTCTTCGGCATTGCAAGGCGGGTTCCTCCTCCGAATACTTCATAGAAGATTTTGAACACGAGGATCGTGTCCGGCTCTGCAAAACAAGTTCCACATACCACCGTAGAGAGAATAATATTTCCACAAATCTAATCTGCTGACGTACCCCGTAGTGTGACATCACGCCACAGCGAGGTCTCTATTCGAATCATTTTTCATAACCCATCTCAGCGTGTTTTGCGAGGCGGTTTCCTTGGCACGTCTTGTCGAAGCAAAGATTGTGTCCCCTTTATTACGGGATTCTCATCAATACGGACGTGGGTAACCCAACCGTGCCTATTGGTAGGACTTCTAGATCTTAGGCAAGTCCCAAACGGCCACGAGGAGGACGCTTGATATTCACCCTCTTTATAAAGGGGACAAGGCTTTTTGTTTTTTCCCTCTCGCGCTCAATCAAATCCTTCCCCCGCCTCGAGTTCTAACACCCAAAACTCAGGTCAGGTGCTTCGGACCTTCAACTATGTCCAGATCCAACCTTCAAGGTCGGTGGATGCCTTCCAGGACATCAAGAAATTGAGAGAGGCCAGATATCTGACCGCCGAAATTTCGCATCGGCTGCTTGCCCGAGGGCAGGTCGTCCCTACTCCCGAACCCAACGAGAGCGTCGTGTTCATCAACCACTTCCTCCGAGGACTAGGCCTCGCTCTGGATCCCTTTGTTAGGGGTCTTATGTTCTATTATGGGCTAGATTTTCACGATCTGGCCCCGGATTCCATTCTTCACATCTCGACATGTATTGTCGTATGTGAGGCTTTCCTCCGCATTACCCCTCACTTCGGCCTGTGGCTCAGGACCTTCGATGTGAAGCCGAAGATGATCGAGGGGCAGCATGCAGCATGCGGAGGCGCTTTAATAAGCAAAATTGCTGATGCTCCATGGCCTGAGGGTTGCTTCCCGGAGGTGTCCGGATTGTGGCAGAGGGACTGGTTCTACATCACAGCTCCCCGAAGTGCCAAGTGGGTAGCTGCCCCCACCTTTCTCCCAGGCCCCCCACCACAACTGATGTCATGGATTAGCAGGGGGCCGAGCTGGGGGTCCAGCCAAGGACGTGCCAATACTGCAAAGCTGTATCCGAGATCTCTTTGAGAGAGATTTCAGTCTGGTTATGGTAGTGCAATTTATGCTAGTTCGTCAAGTCCAGCCTTGCAAACGCCGGCCCCTTCGCATGTGGGAATTTAACCCGGAAGGACCGCGAGCTATTCCACATTTCCTCGGCATGACGCACGAAGAGATGTACAAATTGTTCTTGTGACCACAAATAATGTGTCCGGACATCACTGAGGATGCAGGTCTGAGCTGCAATCGCCCGGATACCCAAGTAAGTAGCCCCGCATCCGAACACACTGTCCGTTTATTTATCGCAATGTTGCCCTAAAAAGCCGCTCTTTGACCAGGAACGGATAGCGAAGGCAAAGTTGATCAGGTGTCCGGCCCCCCTCCCTGAGACCTCACCAAATCCTGTGCTAACCAGGATGCTGGAGATCGCGCCTTATCAAGCGCCCTCGGGAGAAGATAAAGGGGGGAACAAGGAGGCTAGTGCCTCCACGAAGGAGGTTAGCCAAGGAGGAGGAACTAAAACTTCCGCTCCCCAGGGAAGGAAAAGAACCGCCTCTGAGGACCCGGAGACAATGGTCTCCAAACGGGGGAAGAAATCTCCGCCGGAGGGTCCTGTCCTGGGGGATACCCTGGCCGCACTATGCCCTCAAGGGGATCAACCCTCCACCGAGCTGTAAGTAAAAGGGTACTTAATAATGAAAATATCTCGCTTTACTTCTGAGGAAAATAATCGAAGCATTTATCTTGCAGTTCGGATCTTAGCCCTTCTCAGCAGAGCTCGTCTTCAGGGGATCTTCTTCCAGAGATGATGGAGAGCGAAATGCCTCCCCCTGCCACACTGCCTCACGAGGCGGGCGACCCCGAGGTGTCGTCGCGGAGGGTTTCTCCTGATCCGGCAAGGCCAGAAGGTAATACTATGGCCACCCGAAGTCCTCAGTATCCATCTCTTGAAGAGAGCAATCAAAAGAGTCTGGCACCGTCTGGTGTGCGGTCGGACGTACTGAGGGATTTGCTAGAGCAAGCGGCCATCTCAGAAGAGCACTGTATGTTGATGGGTACGGTGATTGAAAGGATTTCGTTCACCGAAAGCGGGTTGAATGAAGCCTTTATGAGTCTACTCACGGGTTTTGAGGTACACGAAATGATGTACATTGTTGACAGTATCGCACATTTTTAGATGTGCCCTGTGTAGATAGTAGCCCCTGAGACTCTGGTTGTCGTCGAAAACAGCGACAAACAGAGCATCATAGTCCGAAGTAATAACCAGACCGCCTTTATGTGCAGGTGGTTGAAGCTCCGGTGGCTAGCTGGACTGCTGGGTTTGCCGAACTAAGGCGGTAACTGGATGCGGCAGATGCCGACATCGTGCTTGTTAACAAGCGGCTTGACGAGGCACAGGGTAGGTGATTTGTCTGGTGATTGTCACATAATAAGAGCAGCATGATGCCAGTATCTTTAATATGTTGTGATTGCAGATGGAGCTGCCACCATGGAGACCCTTCAGGCGGAGCTTGCCCGAGCCAAGGAGCAAGCAAGGAGTAGCAATGCGGCCGCTTTAGAGGCGGTTGAAGAGTTAAGGGCCGAACAGGCCACGCATTGCGAGAGCAAAGAAAAAATAGCCAAGATGGCTGTAGAGTTAAAAGATGCTCCTGACCGTTACTAGCTTCTTGAAGAAGAAAACCGGGTGAAGGCGACGGACCTGGAAAAGGCCCGGGTGGCTGCCAAGGAAGCCTGCTCCAAAATTAGAGCGACGAAGGAGGAGGAGCATCAAGCTGCGGATATTGTATCTGGGAAGCCCTTCTTGTTGCGAACTAAGTTCGGGGATCCGAAGTATGCACCTCTGGACCGGCTATGCAGTTCTGCGGACGCCTACGTGGATTTGGCTGCAAGTGCTGCTGATGCGGCCAAGTACTTCAAGGATCGGGAAGATCACAAAGTGGAAAACTGTTTTGGTCACAGTTTCATGCTCCAGCCCATCCGCTGTTGTTGAATGAGCAAATGGCCGAGTGGGCCGAGCTCCATAGATTATCCGGACTTGCCATGAGGTCCATTGTGGATCATATGTGGCCGGGAGGGCCAAGGCCGAATAGCTACTTTAGATTAGTGCAACAATTCCTTGGTGTTGTGCCACACATCGATGCTGTAAAGAGGTCGGCGTGCATAGAAGGCTCGCAGATGGCCCTTGCTCGTGTCAAAACATACTGGGCAGAGATGGATGCCACCACTGTTGCGGCACAGGGTTCGGCCATAGGCCGAGTGGCTGCCGAGCACTACTTTGAAGAAGTTCTTGAAGGCGCTCGTTCGATAGAGGCTCAGTGCTTGAAGAATATTATGTTTGAGTGACATGTATTCCCATTGTAAAAACAATGTTTTATTGAGTTTATCAAGGCTGTATTTATACTTTTGCCCGAAAGTACTATGATGCCTCATGTGCGGCCGTTTATGTATATATGTATATAACCTGAAAGATGGCAGTCGTCGGCTTCAGCCCCCACGCATATAATGCGGGGGTTCTCGCAGAAGACACATGTTCACACTTGATCCAACGTCTTGGTCCATTAAGGAGGTGATAGCGCAGCGAACTAGGCAATCGGACTATAATGCTTTAACACTTTCACTTAGCCAGAGGAGTTTGACAGTGGGGCTACTATATAGCCCCTGGTGGCTCCACGCTCATCCGAATTCGGGGCGCGTACATGCCTGGTCGGGAAACGGCCCTTCGTTAAGGCGGAGGAATCCCGAAGATTCCGCTAGGTCATCGAGTGGTTGACCAGTCTCACGCTATATCATGACAGTCAGTTTTCGGCTTTCTCTACTGAGGTGCTCGTCCGGATGAACCAGTGCACAATCGCAGTAGTTCTCCTGGTGCCGCCTTAGCAGATAGAGCGGAACGTAAGGCAGCAAAACACAGGAGCCGGGAAAACCCAACATTTGGCCAAAGACATGATTCGGAGCTGATGCATATAAGGCCAAACTCGCGACGCCGAACACTCCCTAAGGTATTCGGTCTTTATGATGTAAACCGGGCTAAACAATGCCCTTTGTAATAAGCCCCTGGTGTCCCGGTACGTGCAATATTCTGACGTGGCCACATGCCAATACGTCAGCATCCTTCTTAATTGTACTGAGAATCCGGGGGATGTGTATCAACAAGAGACAGTAAAAAAGGTTTACGCAGGGTCTTAATCTAAAAAGAATCCTTGGAACGGGTCCTTGTTGCACGTCTGCGCCTGTGTCTCCGTTGTGCCGTATCCTGGACGGGTGTAGCACGATGGTCATCTATAAAAGAGAGGAACTTAGCTGAAAAGTTGTCATGCAGAAGGTAGGTTATACTAAATAAACCATGTACAGTTCAAGATGAGTAAAGTTGAGCCTAATTGTCACTTGTTTACACGCGTTGAGTCCCTTGTATTGTTATAGGGGTATAGCCATCAAACCTGTATCAATTATATATAGCTGCACCAGACTCGTCTAACCGTGTCCGTGGTCTTAACAACCTGTCAGATGCTCTAGTTGGTGAGGCCATCTAGTGTGCGGCTGCCAAGGCGGCCGCACGGTCTTCCGCGCGCAAGGAGCGCTCAATATTTCCATTTACTGTAATGATGCCACATGGACCGGGCATCTTAAGCATGAGAGAAGCGTAATGCGGTATTGCGTTAAACCGAGCGAAAGCTTCGCGTCCGAGTAGTGCTTGATAGCCACTTTGGAACGGAGCGATGTGGAAGGTTAACTTTTCGCTGTGGAAGTTATCGGGAAAGCCGAATATAACCTCTAGTAACAGGGAGCCCGTACAATGGGCTTCTGGGCTTGGCGTTACTCCTTTAAAGGTAGTATTGCTATGGCTGATTTTTGTTGGGTCTATCCCCATTTTGCGGATTGTGTCTTGATATATTAGGTTTTAACTACTGCCGCCGTCCATCAGGACTCGTGTGAAGTGGTATCCATCAATTATCGGGTCAAACACCAAGGCAGCCCATCCTGCATGCCGGATACTTGCCGAGTAATCCCGATGGTCAAAGGTGACCGGTTTGGACGACCAGTGGCAGAACTCCGCAGTGATAGGCGCTGGGGCATGTGTCTCTAGGAGTGCCGCTTTGATTCTCCCCTTCATCATGTGTAACACGTTTACTGTTTTGACTTCTGGTGGGAATTTCTTCTGTTCCCCAGTGCTTTGCTTGTGAGGCTCGTCCTCGTCTTCGCTTGGTGTATCCTGCCCCTTGTGTTCAGCGTTGAGTTTGCCGGACTGCGTGAAGACCCAACATTCTCTATGGGTATGATTTGCAGGTTTATCGGGGGTGCTGTGGATCTGACATAGTTTGTCCAGAATCTTGTTCAGGCTGGACAGTTCATCTCTGTTGCCTTTGGAGTGCAGCTTTTGCTGACCTGGCCGAGAGCTTCTGAATCCGGCGTTTACCGCTGTGCTCTTCGGGCTGTCTTCTTTATTACGGCGCTTGTTTTTGCTGCGTCGTGGCTTCCCGTTTCCGTCCCTGACTTCGGATGTACTTGGGTCGCTAGTGCTGCATCGAGCTAACCAGCTGTCCTCGCCCGCGCAAAAGCGGGTCATGAGGCTTGTTAATGATGCCATTGTTCTCGGCTTTTCTTGGCTGAGGTGTCTGGCAAGCCATTCGTCTCGAACGCTGTGCTTGAAAGCTGCTAAGGCTTTGGCGTCCAGACAGTCGACTATTTGGTTCTTTTTAGTGACAAACCTGTTCCAAAGCTTTCGGGCCGACTCTCCGGGTTGTTGAGTTATATGACTTAAATCGTCTGCATCCGGTGGTCGGACATAGGTCCCTTGAAAATTTACCCAAAAAGCGTCTTCGAGCTCTTCCCAGCTTCCAATGGAGTTTTCGGGGAGGCTTTTAAGCCAGTGCCGATTTGGCCCTTTGAGCTTGAGGGGTAAGTACTTGATGGCGTGGAGATCGTCTCCTCGAGCCATGTGCATATGGAGGATGTAGTCCTCAATCCAGACCCCAGGGTTTGTCGTTCCGTCGTATGCCTCTATGTTTACGGGTTTGAATCCCTTTGGAAATTCATGGTCCAGCACCTCATCGGTGAAACATAGGGGGTGTGCGGCACCCCTGTATTTGGGTGTACCGTGGTGTTCGGATTTTTGTTGTGTTGCATTGCATGCTGGAGCGCGTTTGCTTGGCCCGTAGATGGATCTGGTTGCGCCATCCTTTTGATGCGAGCCCTCACGTGGATCGCGTACTGGCTTGTGTGCGGCGTCGTTTTCCGCTCTATGTTGGCCACGAGGTCGTCGATCCGACCGGATGGCTATTTTGTTTTTTGATTGCGGGGGATCTAAGGCCTCCTCATCGAATTCAGGTAGCAGCTTTCGCTTCGGGTAGCTCTTTGTGTGGCGACTACCGCCGTATTTTGCTGCAGTGTTGAGTACTTCACTCCATCTAATTCTGAGTGTGTCTTGTGCATCCCTGAGCCTTTGCTCTTGCTTTTTCAGACTCGTCACAGTGGCAACAAGCCTTTGATGGGTATTCTGTTGCTCCGAGTGCCTGTCCGGTGTGATGTCATCCGGACTGTTATCTTCGCCGGAGTCGGGTTGTTCGGTTTGATTCTCTGTGTTGCCGTGGTTGGACGGTGGTTCAATGCCGTGTTTGTTGTCCGCTGGCTCACCCTGCTTTATCGCTGGGTCTATATGATCACTGTTTCTGCCGAGGCGGGATTTGGAGCGGCGCTTTCTCCGTCGCTTTGACTGCTTCTCGAGGGAACGATCCTTCGCTGCGTCCTTCCGTTCCTCGTTGTTGTTTTCTTTGGGTGTGTCCACCATGTATACATCATATGATGAAGTGGGCGTCCAGTGCCCTGTGGGCAGTGGCTCCTGTTCGTTTCCTGCATCGTCGTCCATACCGTCGAAGTCTTCGGAGTCGAAGGCGAGCATGTCGGTCAAATCATCGACAGTGGCTACTGAGTGGGTGGTGGGTGGGCGGCGAATTTCTTCGTCGTCCGCATCCCGATCTGGCCAGCCATAGTTCGTCCAGGACTCTCCTGACAAGGAGAGAGACCTTAATGAGTTCAGTATGTCGCCAAAGGGTGAGTGCTGAAGGATATCTGTGGAGGTGAACTCCATGATCGGCGCCCAGTTGGATTCGGTAGGCACGGGCGCAGGCGGTTCGGAGTCCGTGGCCGGGGAAGAATCCGGCAGTTCGGCGTCACGGCTCCCGTGAAGGGTAAGGTCGATACTCGACTCGATCGCCACTGAGAATGCAGCCTCTGTGGCGGGGTCTATCCGCCCATCCATGGATGGCGCAATTGTCTCCTAATTGAGGGTCAGAGCGGTTGTTGATTCGGTCTCCTGAACACTGTCCAATGGTAGAGCTAAATCATGCTCATTGTGACCGTGCGGCGCAGTCGGCAGGGGCTCGAATTCGTCAAAGATCAAGTCTCTGCGGATGTCGGCCGTGTAGTTTAAGCTTCCAAACCTGACCTGGTGGCCAGGGGCGTAACTCTCGATCTGCTCCAGATGGCCAAGCGAGTTGGCCAGCAGTGCGGAGCCGCCGGATACAAAGATCTGTCCTAGGAGAAAAGTCTCACCCCGGACTGCATCGCTATCGATGATTGAAGGAGCCATCCAGCCTAACGATGACGACACGGAGGAACTCTCACTGAAAGCACCAATGTCGGTGTCAAAACCGGCGGATCTCGGGTAAGGGATCCCGAACTGTGCGTCTAGGCGGATGGTAACAGGAGATAGGGGACACGATGTTTACCTAGGTTCAGGCCCTCTTGATGGAGGTAATACCCTACGTCCTGCTTGATTGTTCTTGATAATACGAGTAGTACAAGAGTTGATCTACCACGAGATCGAGGAGGCTAAACCCTAGAAGCTAGCCTATGGTATGATTGTTGTTGTTCCTACGGACTAAACCCTCCGGTTTATATAGACACCGGAGGGGGATAGGGTTACACAGAGTCGGTTACAAGGAAGGAGATCTACATATCCGTATTGCCAAGCTTGCCTTCCACGCCAAGGAGAGTCCCATCCGGACATGGGACGAAGTCTTCAATCTTGTATCTTCACAGTCCAACAGTCCGGCCAAAGGATATAATTCGGCTGTCCGGATACCCCCTAATCCAGGACTCCCTCAGTCGGGAATCTCTAAAGTGCACAAGTAACGTTGCTGGTAATACTCAATGGCTAGTCTTGTTAGGAAAGTAATGCAAAAATGGGCATCGGGTTAACAATGCAATGGCAAGGGAGAATATACGAGAGTGTCATCGAGGTTACCGCCCTTTCTTGCGGTTGACGGTGTGAAAATGGTGAAATGGTATTTGTCGATGACAAATCCGCGGCGAAGATGAGCGGCGGTGATGTCGGTGTCGAACCATCCCTAAGTAGCTGAAACACATTAGGAAATGGAAACTGCAACTCTCAAAGAAAATGTGTCAAAATTGTCAGAGGTGGTAGCGGGTAAGCGCTGGTGGTTGAGGAAAGCGCTGGTTCTATGCGGAAGTATTGGTGGAAACCCGGTCAAAATTGGCGAAAGTTAGGCGAATATGGAAGTAGTGGAGGAGGTGTTGCTGCGGGAGGGTGGATGTCCGGGGGGCACGGGCCCGATGTCTGGTGCTCCAAATCTTGGATGAACTCAAAGAACTAGATGGGGAAACAAAAATTTCAGGGAAAAATTCATGGAATTTCGTGGATGGAATTGGGGAAAAATATGGGGGAAGCTAGATCTACGAGTAACACATCAAATCCAACAAAACATCATCACACCAACAAATCACAAAAAAATTAGGAGGGCTACTTTTGTGGGGATTTTCAAAATTGGGACAGAACAAAGCAAAATTAAGCTACAAAACAAAGGGGAAGACTCCAAACTCATGGTCAACATGGCTCATGATACCAAGATGATGTGTAGTGGTGTCGATCTTTCACGATTGGAGCGGTTCCCACGAAGAACACGATGAACACATGAAGAACACAAGAGGGGGGACGAGAGGAAACACTCAAATTGACTTGATCCAATCACACATGTGCTAGATCCACATACACAAAGAGGAATACACGATCCAAATCCAACAAAGGATGATAGAAACGGTAGCTAGTTCTTCCCAATCCGTGAGGAGATGGCGTCTTGAATCCGAGATGGATCTTCCCTAGACAAGGTCTTGAATCCACTTGGGGGATCTTCTCCTAAGAGGCTTTGATCTCCAAAGGAGTAGGGGTACAAGTGGATGAGAAAAGCTCTATCTCCAAAATGAGCTATCACTAGAAAAAAAAGACACATCCGTGACATTTTGGCCCGAACAAAAACTTTTTTGTCATGCTTATGACACTTCTATGATGATAACTGTGACAAAACCACGTATCATCATAGATGTACTGGGCTCCTACTTCTATGACAAAAATTCATGACAGAAAATGGGCTTTTCGTCCTGGGTGTGCTAGGGACGCACCTGCATGACATTCTTTGGGCCATCCATGACGGAAAAAATCATGGTAGAAGCGAGGGCGAGGAAAATATCGGGGAGTTATCGGTTACGGTGGGTGGTCGGGGCCGAGCGATGCACGGAGGTTTGCACGTTTCTCTCGTACACGTATGTGTGTGTGTGTGCGAGTTGTTCGCTTACTGAACCCGAGCGATTGCACTAGCTACGTTACTGAGCCGAGCAATTGCACTAGCTACGTTACTAAGCCCGAGTGATCGATACCTTGGCTGCTAACTGAACCCGAGCGATTCCTTCGCTACTGCTGCTAACTGAAGCCAGTCGAACCAGCTACCTCTTGATGAACAATGACCATTGTTGGGGGTTGGATGAATAGTTCCCTATGGGGGTTGGATGAACAGGACCCCGTGGTAGTAGAGATTGTTGCCCTTGGATGAACATGACACCGATCAAGGTGGTCGCCACACTCGAGCTGGTTGGGGTGGATGAATAGGGCCCTGTGGAGGGCTGGTTGAACAGTAGTCAGTCGAGGCTGGATGAACAGTAGCCCGTGGATGAACAATAGCTGGTGGAGGTAGGAGGAAGATGCGGTGGATGAACAGTAGTAGGTGGAGGCTGGAGGAAGTCGACGGTGGATGAACAGTAGCCCGTGGAGGCTAGAGCGGGGTAGTAGATGGTGGATGAACAGTAGCCTGTGGAGTCCTGTTTTGCGATACGCCACACCCGTCCCGATGAATAGGACCTCGTTTTAACCATAGGAGCTCCAACACAAGTCTGTTTCCTCCGTTTTGCGGTACGCCACACCCCTCCCGATCAACAACACCCCATTTCTACCATAGGAGCTCGAACACAAGTTTGTTTCCTCCATTTTCCGGTATGCCAGACCCCTCCCGATAAACAAGATCCCATTTAGACTGTAGCCAATCGAATAGAAGGCCGTTTCCTTTGTAATATGGTATGCCAGACCATGTTTCGGCTGTTCCTTCCAAGCCCGTTGGCCCCGATGAACACGACGCATTCCGTTGCCTCGCGATGAACACGGCGCACTTTCTTCGTTCCGACCCAGCCGGTTGGCTTCCGACGAACAGGACGACCTTGCTGTTGTCCGTTGCCTCTCCATGTACACAAGCCCTAGCCGTACGTATGCATGAGTAGGAGTTCGAGACCCCGGCCGTATTTACGTACTTGGCTGTATTTTCTGGCATGTGGCTGTACGTACGTGTACACGGTTTAGAAGGGACTACCTGAGCTGCTACATCGGGGGCTCTACTACTACACATGCTGCTGCTTGCTTGGCCACGGTTCATCGTTGTAGAGAGACCGGTCGACCAGTATGTACGTACACGTTCGCGACCAGACAGACAACGCTATGTACGCTTCGATCGGGTGGGTCCTAGCTGTCAGGGAGGATAAGGAGGCACTTCCTTGTGTGCGAAGATATAGCTGGTGGGTCCTAGCTGTCAGGGGGAAGAATTATTTTTTATCCTGTTATATGAATACACTTCCTTGCGTGCGAAGATGTAGCTGGTGGGTCCCATCTATCACAGGGGAAACGTATTTTTCACAAAAAACATCTAAGTCAAAATACAGAGGCCCTTTCGGTAGGTCCCCGCTGTCAGGTGGAGGAATCATTATTTTGTGCGTAATAAGGAGGCACTTCCTTGTTGCGGCCATGGACCTAGCTTTTAGCCTCTCCACGCACAGTCCTCTTCCAATGGAAGTCGTTGCTTGACCACGTTGACCACGCCGCGCCGAGAGCACCAAGGCGGTGCACGGCGGCGAGGCCTAGGAAGGAAATGACCCAAAGCCGAGGAAGACTCGACAATTATTTCCCATGTGGAGGGGAGTATGAGGGTTTACTGGTTCGTCTGCCGTCGCCAGAGAATAACAGCAGGTGTGGGTGAGTACATGGATGACTAGGCCAGCGATGGGGAGTAGTGTGGGGTGGTGAGGCCTTCTCGGCAGCACAACTAGCCACGGGAGGCAGGAGCAGGCGACACGGCTGGCGTTGGTTTGGGCGGCTGGAGCAAGAAGATTAGAGGTTGAAGAAGCACGACGGCCGTTGGATGGACATCGTACGGTAACTGCATCTAGAATTGTTTATATTGACTAAGTTGACAAAGCCCTCCGTCTGCGTCAACTTAGTAGGCCCACAAGTCAGCCTCCAAATATGATGGGTCCCAGCTAGCAGGGGGAGTATTCATTTTTTTGTGTAATAAGGAGACACTTCCTTGCGTGCGATGATATAACTGGTGGGTCCAAGCTATCAGCGGGAGGAACATTTTTTCCCAAAATACAGTGGCCCTTCCGATGGGTCCCCGCTATCAGGTGGAGGAATCATTATTTTGAGCATAATAAAGAGGCACTTACTTGTGTGCGGCCATGGGCCTAGCTGTCATCCTCTCCATGTACAGTCCTCTTCCGATGGATGTTGTTTGTTGACCACACCGTGCTGAGAGCACCAGGGCGGTGGACGACGGCGAGGCCTAGGAAGGGAACGACATGGATCCAGGGAAGACTCGGCATGTGTTTCCCACGCGGAGGGGAGTATGAAAGTTTACTTCGTCTGCCATTGCCGTCCACGGGAGGAGGGAACAGGCAGCCCCGTTGGCGCTGGTTTGAGCGGCTAGAGCAGGAAGAGTAGAGATTGAAGAAGCAAGACGACCACTGAATGAACATCCAACAGTTAATGCTCTCGTGTGTTGACTAAGTTGACACAGCCTTGCGTGCGCATCAAACTTTTTTAGGAAAGCGTACGCATCAACCTATAGGCGCACAAGTGAGCCTCAAATCTGTGGAAAATGGCATACAACCCATCTGCCATTATTTCTAATAATTTACATCCCATTTGCTAATTGCTAAGGATTTTTTTTGGAGCCCCTATTCTTTTGGTTAGCATTACAGCCCATGTTGTGGACACAGTTAAAAAATTCTATGAAATTTTGCATATTTCGGTGCGGTCTGAGATGTTTTTAATCCTCGAATTTGATTCACATTCAAACTAATTTATAAAGTTAATTTATATCAATATAAAATCCAAATAATTTTCCACCCATAAAAATCAATTGAATTTTAAATCTCGAAATGAAAAAAAGAAATTTGAAACTAATTGCCGGTTTGCTGTGTTTTAAAAATGTACAACCCATTTCTCATTACTGATAGCCCATTTTCTGGGCAAGCTGAATGAAACTCTCCTCGTCTTGAAAGATTTGTAGCCCAGCAAGGCTAACAAAAGCAAGTAGGCCTCGGTTGGGTGTTCTACAAAAGAACAAAAAAACTAGGCTAGCCATTTTTCAGAAAGAAAAAAATACTGGGCTGGTCTTGTGGTAAACATAAAATAAAAGGCTGGCTAGATAGGCCAGAGTGTCCCGCACAACCCAGTTGACACCCTTCTCCATCTCAAAAACAAAAAGAACTAGGTAAGCTACTGGGTCCCTGGTGTCAGCCGCTCATTGTGCAATTCTCTCGTTTATTGACTACGTTAACAATGGCATGGGATCCAGATGTTAGAAATCCATTAGGAGGAACCTTTTTTGGCTTGAAATAAGGAGGCACTTGCTTGTGTACTGCCATGACCCTGGTGGGTCCCTGCTGTCATCCTCTCCATGTACAATCATCTCTTGATTGTGTACGCGTCAACCTAGTAGGCCCACAAGTTAGCCTCTAAACCCATGGCGGATAAATACATCCCATTTAAAAAATAACAACCCATTCCATATGTTCAAATAGAAGGTCCAACATTCAGAGCAAAGTAACAGGTCTGATCCAGATATAGATTACCGAACTTCCACGTTGACAACCATCGTAGCCAAGTCAACTATCTACTCCCACTAATGCTCTAGTAGTGTGCAAGTACTAACTTACTCTTAGCTAACTAGACAATGCCAGTCGCCATCTGCGGTACACGCTAAACACCGGCACCGACGTCTTCCTCCTTGCCTCGAACTTGCTAGAGGTGTGATAGGGCGTTGCTCGCGCGCATTGGCCCTTTCCATGCCGACATGGTCCACCGAAGCTTCGGCTTCTAAGCGGGAAACCCACTTGACGAGTTGGTAGTAAAATTCAGCGTCGTGAACTCATGCGTGCCCGACAGCCTCCGAGGCTATTTGCCGGTAGCCAGCCTCCATGTAGTCAGCCCAGTTGCGGGCGCAGTGCTCGCGACTCAAAGTGGCGGTGCACTGCTGCTCCATGCCTTGTTGGCAGTGCAAATTGGCGATATGCTGCTCCTCCGCTAGGCGGTCGCGCTCCAACAAGTCCCCAAACTCCACATTGCCATCTAAAGACCGATGGAATGCCTCCTCCCTTCGTCTGCCTTCCGGTAAAAAATCGAACACTAGTTTTGGCGATGATCGCCTTTCACGTCGCCTATTGCGGACGGGCGGAGGCATAACAGACATGGCGAGAGCGAAGGCAAGTGGTGAGCGATGTCGGGATGGTGGGGGCTTATGAGGATTGGGCGAGTTGGGTGATGGTGCCACCGGAGAATGCCGGGAACCAGTAATTATAGGCGAAAGGTAGGTAACCAGTGTGTCACGGGAAACATGACGGTTATTAGAATTCAATGAATAAGTAGGTATGGCTTAGCGTGCCAGTTTGCCATGGAAAACTAGAAGAATTGAAATTATGACTGTGTCATCCTGTCCCGTCTCGTTAGTGGTGCGTCCCGTCCGTGCTGGGTCGCACATCGGCATGAAGGTCAAACGAGTGCACTTGATTCATCCAGATGAGGTACGTGTGTGATGTACTAGTTATTCGCGTAGGATCGAGTCAGGCGGATAGTGTATGTGTAGGATCGTAATTCATGATGACCAATCGCTGGGAGATAAGGCATTTGTGAATGTTTTTGCTGGCAGTTTCTTCATAATCGCATGGCATTTTCTTTAGAACAGCATGTCAGTTTCTTCAGAGGTATGCATTTTTATTCAATAAACTGCCACCTTTGGATCTTGTGTCACAACTAAAACTGCCTGGAGCATATTAGTAGGCTAGCTAGTGATCGATCGGTAACTTGTAAACACTGAGCGAACAGAAATAAGGAACTACTAGTAACTTGTAAACACTGAACACACAGAAATAAGGATCATGTTGTGCATGGTAGTAAGAGTCGATCCATTCGAAATGTTCGCACAACACTCACAGGCCTGGCTTTGTAATATGTTCCCATTAAGAGCCCAAATTCACAACCAACTAGTACGATTCCCATACATAAGATCAACATGTTAATTCATCTCAATGTTTCACAGATCATATACAATATGTAGCTCCTAAAGCAAAGATCAAGAAAAAACATATGTTCTTGCTACTAACATGCATGCTTCTCTGGGCCAACATTCAATACAGAGTGCAGTACAATTTGATTGTGAAGCCTACATTTCCACTTACAAATGTAAGTGGTTTCACCAAAAGATGGAACCATGAGAGTGAACCACACATGATGGAGGAACATCCACTGAAATATGAGTTGGTCATCTGTCGATCACACGGCGAGACTATTTTCGGAATACAACTTTAACTTTGGCAAAATGATGCCCATTGGATAATCAGAACAAAGCAATCAAGCACCTAGTGTTGGCTAATAAATAGTACAATACTACTTTTGTGCAGTCCATGAAGTGATTATCCAATCTTTCTATGTCTATACCCCACCTTGTATTTTCGGTTTAAACACGCCTCTGCTAGTCGTTTCTGCTTAGCATCTGCCATGTTTTGCACTGGACAATTTGGTACTGAACTGATTTGTGGGTACAGAGCAGAAATATAGCGCCTATACTTGATTAGACCAAGGATATCCATGTTTGCAGTGACGGAAGAGGTGAAATCCATACAACCGAAATTGAGCATCCAATCATTGAATCATGTCCTGCACCACTAATGTAGGTCCACCTTGCCAGTAAATTTACATGCAAACCACTAATATTACTATCTAATGGCAGTACAAAAATAGTAGCAAACCCTGTGCCTTGGTAATGAACAGCTCATAGTGCCACCAATTGGATATAATTGTTTGCAAAAAAAAATGCTCATAATGTTGAACCATTTAGACTTATTGTGCAGTTCCACTAAAATCGAGCATCCCTGTTTGCACAGATATTGAAAGTGTGATTACTCTAAAAGTGGCACTAGTTGAAGCATAGACTCAATGGGGTTCCTGTTCATCAGCAGGGGTGTGGCGTACTGCAAAATGAGACTCCATGGGATACTGTTCATCCTGTCTACTACCTCGCTCCAGCCTCCACGGGAAACTGTTCATCCACCGTTGACTTCCTCCAGCATCCACCTGCTACTATTCATCCACAGTCGACTTCCTCTAGCCTCCACCAGCTACTATTCAACATAGGGTCCTGTTCATCCAGCCTCCACTGGCTACTGTTCAACCAGCCATCCACACGGGGTCCAGTTCAACCAGCCCTCCACAGGGTCCTGTTCATCCACCCCAACCAGCTCGGGTGTGTGGTGGCCTCCTCTCGATCGGGGTCCTGTTCATCCAGCGGCAACAACCTCCACAACCAAGGGGTCCTGTTCATCCAACCACCACCGGGAACTCTTCATCCAACCCCAAACCATGTACGTCTTGACTCGTTCAACCAACCCCCATGTCCACTCATCATCAAGAGGCAGCAGGTTCGATCGGCTTCAGTAAGCAGCAGCAGCAGTAGAGAAGGAATCGCTCGGGTTCAGTTAGCAGCAGTAGCGAAGGAATCGCTTGAGTTCAGTTAACAGCCAGGGATCGATCACTCGGGTTCAGTAACGTAGCTAGTGAAATCGCTCGGGTTCAGTAAGCGAACGCCTCGCTCGCGTATGGCGCGCCCTGGTGGGTTGTGCCCACCCAGGTGCCCCCCTCCGATGGATCTTGGCTCCAGCAATTCTTATTTATTGTATAAAAAATCCTCGCAAAGTTGGTTCCATTCCGAGAACTTTTATTTCTGCACAAAAACAACACCATGATAGTTTTGCTAAAAACAACGTCAGTCTGGGGTTAGTTTCATCAAATCATGCAAATTAGAGTCCAAAACAAGAGAAAAAGCATTAGGAAAAGTAGATAAGTTGGAGACATATCAAGTCCCCCAAGCTTAAACCTTTGCTTGTCCTCAAGCAATTCAGTTGATGAACTAAAAGTTAAAAAAAAACTTTTATGAACTCTTTTGCTCTTGTTTGCATAAATAAGCTTAAACAACACCCAGGTTTTCAGCCAACATTATAACTAACCATGCTGACAATAACTCTTAAAGATTATATTAACTCATATCAATGACATAATCAGCTAGCGAGCAATAATAAGATATCTCAGACAGCAACATGTTGTCAAAAAAACCATGATATAATATGACAATAGTGGTATCTCACTAGCCCTTTTTGAGACCGCAAAACAAAAATGTAGAGCACCTCCAAAGTTCAAGCAGCGACTAAACATTGTAATTCATGGTAGAAAAGATCTAGTCATGATGCACCCAACATTAGCTACACACAATGCATAAGTCATGACAGCAGTGCTCTCAGGTTCTTGCCCTTGTTTTACAAGGTGATGACACAACGCAAAAGTAAATAGATAGTCCCTTCATAGAGGGAAGCAGTGATTTGCAGAGGTGCCAAAGCTCAAGTTTTTAAAATAGAGGTAAATGATATTTTGAGACATGCACCCTTCTCATTTACTTCACGACTATCAGTTATCAATATCTTCCATGCTAAGCACGCTAGTGGCGGTCCCCAAGCGATAAAAGTAAAGGTTTACTCCCCCTCCACCAACAATCACACTCCATGGCTTGTCCGAAACAACAAGTGCCGTCCAAACCAACAACAGTCCCGGGGGACTTTTGCTTAATTATTTGCATTTTTGAGTTCAAGACTGGGAATCCCTATTACCGCCCTTCTCTCGTGCGATGCCAAGTGAATAAACACTCACCTGAGAATAACCCGCTTAGCATGAAAGATACAGACCACCTCCTGTCGTTCCATGGACGATCCAGGCACACAAAAGGATATTTATTAGAAGTTTTAGAGGTGGAACATGCAAATTTACTTAGGATGACGGTGCAATACCGCATATAGGTAGGTATGGTGGATGATACGTCTCCAACGTATCTATAATTTTTGATTGTTCCATGCTATTATATTATCCATCTAGGATGTTTTATATGCATTTATATGCTATTTTATATGATTTTTGGGACTAACCTATTAACCTAGAGCCCAGTGCCAGTTTCTTTTTTTCCTTGTTTGTGAGTATCGCAGAAAAGGAATATCAAACGGAGTCCAATCGACATGCCAATTTTTGATGATTTTTTATGGACCAAAAGAAGCCCCCGGAGTAAAAGAGTTGGGCCAGAAGAGTCCTGGGCCGTCCACAAGGGTGGGGGGCGCGCCCCCCCCCCCCGCCCCCGGGCGGGCCGCCCTATCTCGTGGACGACTCGGGGACCCCCCTGGCTTGTTCCCGACACCAAAAATTCCTATAAATACAAAAACCTCCAGAAAATAACCTAGATCGGGAGTTCTGCCGCCGCAAGCCTTCGTAGCCACCGAAAACCAATCTAGACCCGTTCCGGCACCCTGCCGCAGGGGTAATCCCTCTTCGGTGGCCATCTTCATCATCCCGACGCTCTCCATGACGAGGAGGGAGTAGATCACCCTCGGGGTTGAGGGTATTTACCAGTAGCTATGTGTTTGATCTCTCTCTCTCTCTCGTGTTCTTGATTCAGAACAATCTTGATGTATCGTGAGCTTTGCTATTATAGTTGGATCTTATGATGTTTCTCCCCCTCTATCTCCTTGTAATGGATTGAGTTTTCCCTTTGAAGTTATCTTGTTGGATTGAGTCTTTAAGGATTTGAGAACACTTGATGTATGTCTTACATGTTCTTATCTGTGGTGACAATGGGGTATTCACGTGATCTACTTGATGTATGTTTTGGTGATCAACTTGCGAGTTCCGTGACCTCGTGAACTTATGCATAGGGGTTGGCACACGTTTTCGTCTTGACTCTCCGGTAGAAACTTTGGGGCACTCTTTGAAGTTCTTTGTGTTGGTTGAATAGATGAATCTGATATTGTGTGATGCATATCGTATAATCATACCCACGGATACTTGAGGTGACATTGGAGTATCTAGGTGACATTAGGGTTTTGGTTGATTTGTGTCTTAAGGTGTTATTCTAGTATGAACTCTAGGATAGATCGATAGGAAAGAATAGCTTCGTGTTATTTTACTACGAACTCTTGAATAGATTGATCAGAAAGGATAACTTTGAGGTGGTTTCGTACCCTACAATAATCTCTTCGTTTGTTCTCCGCTATTAGTGACTTTGGAGTGACTCTTTGTTGCATGTTGAGGGATAGTTATATGATCCAATTATGTTATCTATTATATAATTAAGACAGAAGACAAACAAGCCATCACATTAATCCACATAGGCTAAAAAAATAGTAGCCATTGATCGAAATCACAACGATTGGGATTAAAGGATTTTAAGAGTTAGGTACAACAATATAGGTGCACATATGCATGTCTCATAGAACATATACAATGTACGGTGCAAACAAATCCATCGAACACCCATAGACCGCTCCAACACATTCTCACATCTTGCATCCATTACAAGGAAAGGATCTATATATCCATATAATAAAAATAATAGACCATACACGGTCCAACATGTCATAATAGTGTTCAACATGGAAACCCAAAGAGATAAAGAACGTCACGACATGAATGCCAAACCAAAATAGACAAGCACACCTATAGATACATGCAAATAGGACAAGGAAACTCAACACGGTGTCTGCTACAACAGGCTAGCCAGACCAACCAATATATACAAGCCCTCCCAAGCCAGCCAAAGCATATCATGCCACCAAACCCGGCGAAGGCACCCAATGCACATCACGCCAAGAAGATTAGCCAATTCTATAGGATCCGAAGTAATCTGGAATGACGAAGGGACGTGCAACTCAACTCTCGATGAGAACACGCCAAACCTATTCACACAACATACAACTCGACATCCAACGCAGTCTTGCTGACCAACCTCTCACCTGAATCAGTAAGTTCGATAATTATTATTTAGTATAGACTCATTTATTCCTGATAATTTTTTTGTAGTTCTTTTGAACACGGAGCATTATGGCATACAAGAAGTTGAGCGACTTAACAACAAGGGTCAAAACTAGAACATACAAGTGAAAGTAATGAGAATGTGGGAACCGATCAATCCTAAAACCGATAACTAATCAGCCTAGATATGATTTTGTTGGATGAAGAGGTCTGCACTTTATATAAGTAGCCGCACATTGTTCCATGTGTTTCAACAACAATTGTTAAGTATGTCCCATTGTTTTCACATGGCCAAACAATTCATGCTATTATCTAGAAGAACCTAATAGGCACTTTAGATCAAAAATTAAAGAGCAGTCTATTTACACATTCAACAATTTCAAGGTAGTGGAATCCACAAAGTATTTCTCAGCGAGCAATGAAAATAAAATATTTGTTGCATACAACACAAAGGTAAAGGAGGTTAAAGGATTTGTAGAGGTTTTCCCAGATTTTACTTCGATTTCACAACCAAGGAGACACTACAAGAACGGGAAGAAAAAGATATACAATGCTCAGGTATGTTATAGTTGTTACTATGACTTTCAACTATTAAATATTTCTAGCAGCCATGTAATTAATCTCCAAATATACAGATGTCATTGGATTGCTCACGTAGATGAAGCCTGTGGAAAAGAAATTATTTTTCTATTCAAGCTCGATTATAGTAACCTCATCTTTGGCACACAAAATTATGTAATTAAAAGAACATTTGTGCCCGATGATAGGCTCGACAAGCTCTCCTTGAATGATAAAGCTGAGGAGGTAAAGGTGTTTTCTTTAAAAAAGAAAGTATCATCTTTATAAGTCTCTAATTATGCACAAGAATTGATGGATGTTGAGGTGGACACCGTATTAAAACATGAAACGAAGTAGCAGAACATGCCTGATAAAAGGTGGTTTGTTTTTCATAGTACACACTTCTAAATTTGTAAACAATTGTCTAATTTAGAAAATTTATATTTATTTTGTAGTCACAGAGCAATAAAGTTTCAGCTACCAAATTGTCATGTGAACCGGTGCCTGTTAAAAAGGAACCAGTCGATAGTAATGGAACTTCAACAAAGAAAGATGGGCGTTAGGCAAAAATACCAACATCGTCACATGAACTCCGTAGTGATAAGAAAAGGAGGCTGAGATCTATTATATTATTAGATGACTCAGAGGATGAATGCACTGAGACAAGTCTGTAAGATAGATAGTGAAAAAAATGTCCATGGAAACAAGAAATCTTTTATAGAAAAAGTAAAAATAATACAAGGCTTGAAGATGATGATGAAGTACAAGAAGCAAAGCCTAGGAGAACGAGGAAGTTATCCAGAAAATAGGGGATCTTATCAAATATATATTGAGGCAACCTATCTGTATTACCAAGTTATATAAGAAGGATAGTAATTATATTGTAAGATTGAATGTTATTGCACTATGTCATTAGCCCAGAAAAAATTGAATGCTATATTTATATATCTACTAATAGAGTGAGAAAAATATTGAATGCTTTATTCATAGTATCTACCAGTATAAAGACGAAAACATGTCATATTGTAATTATTTGAAATAAATTCACACATACACTTTCTTGAGTTTTATGCTCTTGCATTGGTAACAATTCTTCTATCACGCTGCTTTTTAGAAAAGTTCCAGGAGTACAAGTAATATAAAAATGTCAGGAAGAGTACGCGAGATTATTTGTATTAGAAAGGATGCCGAGAAATAGCACTTACAGTGGTAGAAGTCCAACAGCAACAATGATTACAAAGGCCTGAAGATGAGGAGTTCAATGTCGGGCATGCCAAAAGAAAATCCATTATTCCTGCCATCGTAAGGAAGAATACAAGTTGCAAGACAGAAGATAAAAGTAGGCGAAACAAATATATTGTTTTCTTTGTGGAAGTAAAGCATCATATCTCATGCAGACTTTTCAGACCGACACATATGAACAAAATTATAATTAACAAGTTAAAAGACTTATTGCTAGGACATGGCAACAAAAAAAATAAAAAAATCAATTTTACAGTGATGTTTATGAAATACAAGACATAATCTGCATTAGGAATGATGCTTATCATGAACACTTACGTTTGGTAGGAATCGAACAAGCCATGAGAAGGTCAGCAAAATAGCTGTAGCCGCCTCATGGTGCTCATATGAAGCTTGGAAAAGAGGAGAATGGATAAAATAGTGAGAAGATACGAAGGGATTCATACCTGTATCCTACTCCACGTAGGAGAACCACTGTGCCGAGCAATCCGCGCTACAACTCTAGTCCGCCTCCATCCAGACCACAACGGCTGGGGTTTGAAGCACAATCAGATGAACTAAAACCAAGAAGAGGAGTGGAGGTTGATCGTCGATCCGTTCTGTGGTCGCCGGCGACAAGATTGAAGTTCGCCAGCGAGGAGACCTAGCCAAAATCCCATTTGGGGGAAGTCTTTGAGCAAAGAGAAAAGAGAACAGAAAGGGGATCAACTGCGGCAGTAAGGTGTAGCGACCAGACTTCAAACAGTCTGATCTCTGTGCTCCGGTGTCATCCCTGGATCAGTAATGCTGACACCACACAGTACTCGAAGGATTTATAACAGAGTAGCAATCACACACTTATTACATCGAGTGTCTCAAAAGAGAACTTATTACGATAAATATGGCTTAAGGCCATCTAATAACGATAACAGCGGAAGGCTTGGAAGATAAGTGAGTCCATTAACTCCAACGGCATCACTGAGTATAGAACCACGACCTAAAAACTCCTTAATCGTCGTCTGAAAAGTCTGCAACATTAACGTTGCAGCCCGAAATGGGTTAGCACATGGAATATGCTGGCAAGGTAACACATAGAGAGTAATGGAATGAAACTGCTATACTATATGCATATTTGGCTGGTGGAAAGCTCTATGGTTACAGTTTTGCGTAAAGCCAATTTTTCCCTACTGCAAAGGAATAAATTTTATTTAACTATCATGGTAGTTGTTAAACATTGAGAATGGTTGACAGCATCCTCAATCCCAATTAAGCATCATCATTAAACAAAGCCCAACAAACTTAATTTAGAGTAACATGTTGAGATTCACATGATAATCCAGGTACTAGATACTCAAGATGTCCATAACCGGGGACACGGCTAACCATGATTAGTTTAATACACTCTGCAGAGGTTTGCGCACTTTTCCCCACAAGACTCGATCGCCTCCGTTTGGTTTCTCGCACTACATGGTGTTTGAGAAGACGGATGACCGAGACATGGTCTTTCAGAAGCGCTAGCACCTTACGATCGGGTAGATCGTACCACCTACATCCCCTACATCTGCTAGTCTACCACTGTAAGAATTCGCACGACTTAGTCGACTATGCTAGAGCCCATAATAGCTTGTGGCTGCACACGGAAGTTTCTAGTATGAATAGTCTCATGATCCCTTTGAGCCTGGGTGGCGGTCCAAAAGAAAAATAGGAAATCCTGGAATACCCAGGTACCTCAATCCACCCAGATGTGTGTTTAAGTTGCCACCTTAGATAAACCATTAATTAACAAACTCACATCTGTCATGGATATCACTCACCCAATCCACGTCTACTAGCATAGCATGGCATAATGGCAAACGTAGAAGTAACTCCCAAAGGTTTGATAATAAAAAAGGTAATAGGTACTACCTCATCTACTTCCCATCCCACAATTTAATTAGATCATAATCATGCAATGTTTGAGGATTGGTCTAATGCAATAAAACTGGGTAGTAGAAAAGGGTATGATCAAAGTGTTACTTGCCTTGCTGATGATCCGCGAAACCTAGAGATTCAAAGTAACACGCGGCGCACTCCGGGTATTCTATCGCAGGCAAGCAAACAAGCATACAATAAGTACTCATCTAATGCACAGGTAAAAGTCAAATAAGAGATCAAACCAGAATGTTCAACTTCAGAACTCCGGTTGGCAAAAAGAATCAAATCAAACGAAGCAACGAAAGTCAAACGGCGAAAGAAAACAACTTCGTTCTACTAATCTGATCTAAAGCAATTTTGATAGTAGCAAAAACTTGTTTAAGTTGGTTAAACGGATAGAGGGTTTCGAGACGAAACTCCAGGCGGTTGAATCGCCTGATTCCGATAAACGAGCGAAAAGATATACTAAAAAGAAAATCGGATCAGGAATCGCGATCAGAAAAATCGCGGATTTAATCCGAGAAAAAGAAAAACGACGAATGTTCGCTAGAACAAACGAACGGACGAACGCTCTCTATTTAAATAAACCGTAAAAACCGATCTATTTAAAATAACCGAAACAAAAAAACCGACGAAAAACCGACGGAAAAACCGAACGGTTTTTCGAAAAAATATAAAAAAATCGGCACAGAAATCGAGGCGGCGAACCTCGGGCGGCGGGGCGGCGCGGCGGCGGCGACGACGGCAGCGGCGGCGCTGGCGGCAGCGGCTTGGGGCGGCTTCGGGCTGAGGCGGCTAGGGTTAGCTTCGGCTGGGCCTGTCCCCCGGCTTATATAGCCTAACGGGCTGGGAGTCCTAGTCGGACACGGCCCTAGGTCGGTTCGTTTTTTTTAATAATTACGTGAAGAAGAAAAAAAAGAAATACTAAATGGACTCCAAAAATCCCGAAATAAATTTTCCTGAGCTTCTAAAATCAAGCCTCACAAGGTGAACATTTATTTGGGGGCCTAAATGCAAATTTGAAAAACGCACATTTTTTCTAAATTCAAATAAAATACCGAAAAACTCCGAAATAAAATCTTATTTGATTTTATTATTAAATCCTCAATATTTCTTTATTTTGGGAAAGTCATTTTATTCCCTCTCTCATATTTTTGTAATAGAAATAATTGATGATAAAATAATTAAAATCAAATGATCCTATTCTCCAAATTTGAGAAGACTCAAATATGAAAATAACGAAATCCCCAACTCTCTGCGTGGGTCCTTGAGTTGCGTAGAATTTCTAAGATCAACCAACATGCAAAATAAAATATGATATGCAATGATGATCTAATGTATAACATTCCAAATTGAAAATTTGGGATGTTACAAACCTACCCCCCTTAAGATGAATCTCGCCCTCGAGATTCGGGTTGGCTAGAAAATAGGTGAGGGTGGTCCTTGAGCAAATCTTCCTTTCATTCCCAGGTGGCTTCATCCTCTGTGTGGTGGCTCCACTGAACTTTGCAAAACTTGATAACCTTGCTGCGAGTGACTCGATTGGCAAACTCGAGAATCTTAATTGGTTTCTCCTCGTAGGTCAAATCATTATCCAACTGAATAGTTTCCAATGGCACTGTGTCTCTCAACGGTATGTCAGCCATCTCCGCGTGACACTTCTTCAACTGGGAAACGTGGAACACATCATGAACTCCTGACAATCCTTCAGGTAAATCCAAATTGTAGGCCACTTCTCCCATACGCTCCAAAACTCGATATGGTCCTACAAATCATGGCGCTAACTTCCCTTTAACTCCAAAATGCTTTGTTCCCCGAAGTGGAGATACTCGAAGATAAGGTCTATCTCCGACTTCATAAACTGTCTCCTTGCGTTTAGAATCTACATAACTCTTCTGTCTGGACTGAGCTACCTTGAGCCTATCATGAATCAACTTCACCTTCTGTTCAGACTCTTTAATCAAGTCAGGTCCAAACAACTGGCGGTCTCCAACTTCGTCCCATGATAACGGTGTCCTACACCTCCTTCCTTACAAGGCTTCGAAAGGGGCCATCTTTAAACTGGTTTGGTAACTATTGTTTTAAGAGAACTCTGCATATGGCAAATTTTCATCCCAACTAGATCCGTAATCTAGCGCACAAGCTCTCAGCATATCCTCCAAAATCTGATTGACTCTCTCGGTCTGTCCATCTGTCTGTGGATGAAAAGTTGTACTGAATTCTAGCCTAGTTCCCAAAGTTTCGTGCAACTGCTTCCAGAACTTTGAGGTAAACTAGGTTCCTCTATCTGATACGATACTCCTCGGAACTCCATGCAGACATACGATCCTGGTCATGTATATCTTTGCCAACTTAGCACTGGTGTAAGTGGTCTGTACTGGGATGAAATGAGCTACCTTCGTCAACCGATCGACTACAACCCAAATCGAGTCATAGCCTGAACGAGTCCTGGGTAATCCCGTGATAAAATCCATGCCTAACTTATCCCACTTCCATTCAGGTATCGACAATGGTTGTAGCAATCCTGCTGGCTTCTGATGCTCTGCCTTTACTCTCTGACACACATCACAAACTGCTACATACTCCGCAATATCCTTCTTCATTCCGGTCCACCAGAAAATATCTTTCAAATCCAAATACATCTTGGTATTTCCTGGGTGAATCGAATATGGTGAATCGTGTGCCTCTTGCAGAATCAACTTCCTGATCTCCGGGTCATTGGGCACATAAACACGGTCTTCAAACCATAGGGTGTCGTGCTCATCCTCACAAAATCCTTTAGCTTTTCCTTTGCTCAGTTTCTCCTTTATAGCGGCAATCTCCTTGTCAGTCTTCTGAGCTTCTCTGAATCTATCCATCAAAGTTGACTGAATCTCCAATGTTGCTATATAGCCTCTCGGAATTATTTCCAAACATAGTTCACGAAGATTTTCTGCTAACTCCTTTGGTATTACTCCTGTCATTAATGTATTGACGTGGCTCTTACGGCTTAACGCGTCAGCTACTACATTTGCCTTTCCGGGATGGTAATGCAATCTCATATCGTAATCCTTGATGAGCTCCAACCATCTCCTTTGTCTGAGATTCAACTCCTTCTGTGTGAAAATGTACTTCAAACTCTTATGATCCGTGTACACCTCACAATGGTTTCCAATGAGGAAATGCCTCCATGTTTTCAAAGCATGCACTACGGCTGCTAATTCCAAATCATGTGTAGCATAATTCAACTCATGAGGCTTCAGTTGTCTTGAGGCATATGAAACAACTCTCCCTTCCTGCATAAGCACTGCTCCAAGTCCTCGACGTGAAGCGTCGCAATACACCTCATAATCTTTGGTCTAGTCTGGCAAAATCAACACTGGTGAGGTAACCAAATGTTTCTTCAACTCCTGGAAACTAGCCTCACATTCCCCCGTCCATATGAACTTGGTATATTTCTTTAATAACTCCGTCATAGGCTTCGCAATCTTTGAGAAATTCTCAATGAATCTCCGGTAGTATCCGGCGAGTCCAAGAAAACTCCGGATCTCTCCAACGGTTGTTGGTTCTTCCCACTTGGTCATGGTATCTACTTTGGTAGGATCTACTGCTATACCTTCTCCGGATATAACGTGTCCGAGGAATCCTACTTCCTTCAACCAAAACTCACATTTGCTGAACTTGGCATATAATTGATGTTCTCTCAGCTTTCCAAGTACCAAACGCAAATGCTCCTTATGCTCCTCTTCATCCTTCGAGTAGACCAGGATATCATCAATGAACACTACGACGAACTTATCCAAAAACTCCATAAATACTTTGTTCATCATGTTCATAAAATAGGCAGGTGCGTTAGTCAGTCCAAATGACATAACGGTATACTCGTACAGCCCATACCTGGTGGTAAAAGTTGTCTTAGGAATATCCTCTTCTCGGATCTTCAACTGGTGGTATCCTGATCGCAGATCGATCTTGGAAAATACCTTAGCTCCTTGCAATCGATCAAATAGATCAATGATCATTGGTAGTGGGTACTTGTTCTTAATCGTTTCTTCATTCAATCCTCGATAATCAGCAACCATTCTTAACGATCCATCCTTCTTCTCCACTAGAAGTACTGGCGATCCCCAAGGCGAAGAACTTGGGCGAATATATCCTTTATCCAATAACTCCTTAATCTGCTTCTTAATTTCTACCAAATCCTTTGCTGGCATCCTATATGGTCTCTTTGATATTGGCCCCGTGCCTGGCAATAGCTCAATCAAAAACTCAATATCTCTATCCGGTGGCATGCCTGGCAACTCTTCTGGAAATACTTCAGGGAATTCCTTTACCACTGGTACTTCCTCCTGCACAACTCCTGTTAAGCAATTTACTTGAGTCCTCTTCGGCACATGTCGGGATACATACTTGATCCTTCTCCCTTCTGGGGTGGTAAGCAAAATTGACTTACTAGCGCATTCAATATTCCCTTCATACTTTGATAACCAATCCATGCCTAATATCACATCCAATCCTTGAGATTCCAATACTATTAGGTCTGAGGGAAAAACATAGTTACCAATCCTTAATGGTAACCGATCACACCATCGACTAGCCATATATTCTGCTCCAGGCGAGGTTACTAACATGGGTGACCTAAGGGCTTGGGTTGACAGGTTATACTTATCCACAAATCCCCTTGAGATGTATGAATGCGATGCACCAGTATCAAAAAGAACGAGTGCAGTAAATGACTTAACCAAAAACTTACCTATTACTGCATCAGGCTGAGCTTCAACCTCCTCCACGCTAACGTGGTTCACCTGTCCCCTGTTGAAAGGGTTCGGCTTCTTGCCAGAGCTTCCATTGCCATTTCCATTTTGTATTTCAGGGCATTCATTGGCATAATGTCCGGTCTTCGAACACTTAAAGCAAGTGACTTGGCTCAGGTCCTTCTTGGCTGGGGTTGATGGGTTGGTGCGATTCTGGCCGTTGCTTCCTCCATTCCCATTACCATTCTTGGTGCCATTGTGATTGTGCGAGCTACCTCCTCCATGGGTATGCTGAAAATGTCCTCCCGGTCTAGGGGTAAAACGTGGCTTCTACTGAGCTCCTGAAGTGTACTTTCCTTGTCCATACTTCCTCTTGCGATTCTCAATTTGCTGCTGCTTCCCTTCAATCATAAGAGCACGGTCTACCAACTCCTGGTAGTTGTTGAAGGTTGCTACCATCAACTGCATGCTCAACTCATCATTCAGTCCTTCCAGAAACTTCTCCTGCTTGGCTGCATCCGTAGCGACGTCATCTGGGGCATAACGTGCTAATTTACTAAAGTCCTCCACATATTGGCCGACTGTCCGTCCTCCTTGGCGCAAGTTGCGAAACTCACGCTTCTTCATGGCCATAGCTCCTGCTGAAACATGTGCAGTGCGAAAAGCCTGCTGAAACTGGTCCCATGTGACAGTGTCGACAGGGAAAGTGGCTGTGAAATTCTCCCACCATGATGTTGTGGGTCCTTCAAGTTGATGTGCGGCAAACTTCACCTTCTCCGCATTTGTGCATCCTGCTGTGGTCAACTCTCTAGCTGTCTTGCGGAGCCAATCATCTGCTACTATCGGCTCAGTGCTACTGGAAAACACCGGCGGATTCAGCCTAAGAAAATGGGCTAAGTGATCAACGGGTGGTGGTGGTGGTGGTGGGTTGTTGTTGTTGTTCCCCTAATTCTGATTCTGGACTAGCAACTGCATCAATGTGTTCTGCTGCTGAATCAACTGAGTGAGCTCCGGTGGAAAGGTAAATCCGGGGTCACATCTCGGAGGCATCTGAGGGTTTAGAAAAGATGAGATTTAAGAATAGAGGGGGTCTAAAGAGAAAACACTACCCATATGCACATGAGGCAAAAGCAAACAATTCACTTCATTCAATCAAACAAGGGCATACAATCGATCTAACTATCGCAAAAGTGCTCGGACTACTATATTTACATGGTGGACTACTACTACTGATGAGGTGGTCTACTAGAAATATTCTTCGGTTGCATACTCCATGATATCTGCTCCAGCTTCATCAACATAGTCATCATCGCTTTCGTCTGGGTCCGAGTCTGTGTCGTCGATGATGATGTAGTCTTCCGGGCTAATCTTCTTGGGTTCTTCGTCTTCCTCTACTGGTGTAGGGCCTCCCATAAATATTCCAATCTTCATTGTTAGGTCGGCATTCTTATCCACCAATACTTCAATTTCCTCTTCATAATCTTCACGAGTAGCTTTGAGTTCTTCCTCCAGTTCCTTGATTCTTGTCCTTGCCTTCTTCAGGTCTATCATGTCGGCGCACATCTGGTTCTCCTATCGTCGAATGTGATGGTTTAACTCCTGGATAAAGGCTGCAATTGATCTATCCTTTCTGGTGCTGATCATCTCCCAGTACTCATCTCAGCGCCCACAAATCTGGTAGATAGTATACTTGAGATCATTGCGGTAGACTTCTCCAATGCATCCCATGGCAATGTGAGCTGCCATGCTCTTTCCTAGACTCCAAGTTGGTGCATCAAAAGAAAAATCTATGGGCTCAGTGACTGGCATGAACGTCCTTCCTGGAACTTGAACTTGAATCATCCAGCGCTCTTCATCAGGTAAAGTGGCGTTGTAGGTTCCGGTGAAACTTGGTACTCCTATGTTCAGGTATCTCGTGACTTCCTTCAAGTGACGTCCAAAGGGTGTATCTTCATCCGGTTGCGTGAACTTGTTCCTTACATCCGCCATCCTAAAAGAGTAAAAAAGATGAGGAGTCAGAAGAGAAGAGAGTAGATAGTGATCTAGGTCTTTAGCTTAGTGGTCGTGTCCTACAGTCAGCGTGTGCTCTGATACCATCTCTGTAGCGACCAGACCTCAAACAGTCTGATCTCTGTGCTCCGGTGTCATCCCTGGATCAGTAATGCTGACACCACATAGTACTCGGAGGATTTATAACAGAGTAGCAATCACACACTTATTACATCGAGTGTCTCAAAAGAGAACTTATTACGATAAATATGGCTTAAGGCCATCTAATAACGATAACAGCGGAAGGCTTGGAAGATAAGTGAGTCCATCAACTCCAACGGCATCACTGAGTATAGAACCACGACCTAAAAACTCCTTAATCGTCGTCTGAAAAGTCTGCAACATTAACGTTGCAGCCCGAAACGGGTTAGCACATGGAATATGCCGGCAAGGTAACACATAGAGAGTAATGGAATGAAACTGCTATACTATATGCATATTTGGCTGGTGGAAAGCTCTATGGTTACAGTTTTGCGTAAAGCCAATTTTTCCCTACTGCAAAGGAATAAATTTTATTTAACTATCATGGTAGTCGTTAAACATTGAGAATGGTTGACAGCATCCTCAATCCCAATTAAGCATCGTCACTAAACAAAACTCAACAAACTTAATTTAGAGTAACATGTTGAGATTCACATGATAATCCAGGTACTAGATACTCAAGATGTCCATAACCGGGGACACGACTAACCATGATTAGTTTAATACACTCTGTAGAGGTTTGTGCACTTTTCCCCACAAGACTCGATCGCCTTCGTTTGGTTTCTCGCACTACATGGTGTTTGAGAAGACGAATCACCGAGGCATAGTCTTTCAGAAGCGCTAGCACCTTACGATCGGGTAGACCGTACCACCTACATCCCCTACATCTGCTAGTCTACCACTGTAAGAGTTCGCACGACTTAGTCAACTATGCTAGAGCCCATAATAGCTTGTGGCTGCACACGGAAGTTTCTAGTATGAATAGTCTCATGATCCCTTTGAGCCTGGGTGGCGGTCCAAAAGAAAAACAGGCAATCCTGGAATACCCAGGTACCTCAATCCACCCAGATGTGTGTTTAAGTTGCCACCTTAGGTAAACCATTAATTAACAAACTCACATCTGTCATGGATATCACTCACCCAATCCACGTCTACTAGCATAGCATGGCATAATGGCAAACGTAGAAGTAACTCCCAAAGGTTTGATAATAAAAAAGGTAATAGGTACTACCTCATCTACTTCCCATCCCACAATTTAATTAGATCCTAATCATGCAATGTTTGAGGATTGGTCTAATGCAATAAAATTGGGTAGTAGAAAAGGGTATGATCAAAGTGTTACTTGCCTTGCTGATGATCCGCGAAACCTAGAGATTCGAAGTAACAGGCGGCGCACTCCGGGTATTCTATCGCAGGCAAGCAAACAAGCATACAATAAGTACTCATCTAATGCATAGGTAAAAGTCAAATAAGAGATCAAACCAGAATGTTCAACTTAAGAACTCCGGTTGGCAAAAAGAATCAAATCAAACGAAGCAACGGAAGTCAAACGGCAAAAGAAAACAACTTCGTTCTACTAATCTGGATCTAAGGCAATTTTTACAGTAGCAAAAACTTGTTTAAGTTGGTTAAACAGATAGAGGGTTTCGAGATGAAACTCCACGTGCTTGAATCGCCTGATTCCGATAAACGAGCGAAAAGATATACTAAAAGGAAAATCGGATCAGGAATCGCGATCAGAAAAATCACGGATTTAATCCGAGAAAAAGAAAAACAACGAACGTTCGCTAGAACGAACGAACGGACGAACGCTCGCTATTTAAATAAACCGGAAAAACCGATCTATTTAAAATAACCGAAACAAAAAAACGACGAAAAAAACGAACAGTTTTTCGAAAAAAATAATAAAACCGGCGCGGAAATCGAGGCGGCGAACCTCCGGCGGCGTGCGGCTGCGGCGCGGCGGGGCGGCGCGGCGGTGGCGGGGCGGCGGCGGCGGCGGCTTGGGGCTGGGGCGGCTAGGGTCAGCTTCGGCTGGGCCTCTCCCCCGGCTTATATAGCCTAACGGGCCGGGAGTCCTAGTCGGACACGGCCCTAGGTCGGTTCGTTTTTTTTAATAATTACACATAGAAAAAAAATAAAAAGAAATACTAAACGGACTTCAAAAATCCCGAAATAAATTTTCCCGGGCTTCTAAAATCAAGCCTCACAAGGTGAACATTTATTTGGGGCCTAAATGCAAATTTGAAAAACGCACATTTTTCCTAAATTCAAATAAAATACCGAAAAACTCCGAAATAAAATCTTATTTGATTTTATTATTAAATCCTCAATATTTGTTTATTTTGGGAAAGTCATTTTATTCCCTCTCTCATATTTTTGTAATAGAAATAATTGATGATAAAATAATTAAAATCAAATGATCCTATTCTCCAAATTTGAGAAGACTTAAATATGAAAATAACGAAATCCCCAACTCTCTCCGTGGGTCCTTGAGTTGCGTAGAATTTCTAGGATCAACCAACATGCAAAATAAAATATGATATGCAATGATGATCTAATGTATAACATTCCAAATTGAAAATTTAAGATGTTACATAAGGAAAATACGAGTATTACATGGGCATAAGCTGTACGGGTTGAAGTTCAAAAAAAAAGTTGTACGGATTGTTTTATTTCAGGAAAATGATACTCGATGGGCCTGCATGACGACCGCTAGGTCTATACAAGCCCATGGTTTACTCAGAGATGGGTTCAGATTTGATTCTAAAAAAACGATGGGCTCACATTTCTTTTTGTAATACCTTACTCAATACGATTTCGATTTCAACTCGGCATCAAAGTGACATGCAATTCGGATCCCATTGTGCTATATTGTATAGCCTGCACACGGCCAGACCTTTAGATAATCACCCATTCAGCACTACATCAATATTGTTAGTCATAGTTGAGAAAAACTTTGCATGTGAAGCACATCAACGAGTACAACACTGTTTCGCACAGAAATATACCCCATCAAGCCCGTCTTCTGTTTCAAAGGTAAATATTATTTCATTCTGCTAAAAATCGAGACAATCAAGTAAGGGGTCAACCCTTTGAGAAAAATAAAAAACTGATAAGATACGGCTAGCATCTCACTACATGTACCTGCATATGTTGCATTGCAATCTAATTCTTTCTACTTTACTAACATCCAAATAAACAAACATATACTTTTTTGAGGGGATAAAGAATCATATACTGTGACATAGTCACTCAAATATACTTTAATCAACCGTCTTGTTGTAACTCTCCAATGAAGCATGTATGTTTCCTTCACAAAAAATAGTAACGTCAAAGCAATCTTCCAATAATGTCAAACTTACAAAACTTTGACCAAGTCCATAGAAAAATATTTTTACCTACTATGTGTATCTGGTGTCGAACGAGGTGAAGTTCAATATGTGAGGGTTATTTTCTTACTTAAAAAACATGGTAGTTATCACATATATCTGATGGGCCTATATCAAAACCGAACGGCCAGCGTAGGCTTGATATGACTAATATTATTAATCTAATTTTCTAAATTACAACTGAAATTACTTAATTTTATAAATTCATCTAAAAACTATTTTTTTTAAATCTACACAAATATTTCTATTTGCGCTGAAATACATATACAAATCCACCCATCCAAATGCACGTACTAGCAACTCCATCGAATGGATATAAATCATACATTTGAAAAATAAGTGAGAAAAAAATAATGGTTCAGTGAATACATGAAAAAAGTGTAATAACTTCAATCATGCGAAGTAAAATAATGTTATGAATATGTCCTATGTATATTATTATGTACCAGTATACAATAAACCAAATGGAAGTTTGAGTGAATAAAAATTAAAAAAAGGAAAGTTGTAAACCAATCATCCATGTACACTAAATAAAAATATGTAGACAAGGTTTTTTTAATTCATTACAAGGATAGGTCTTTTAGTATTTCTCTGATTGATTATAGCAATGTAGTCAAACGAACATCAAAGGATAAAATAAATGGAAAAAGAATGAAGAATAGATGGAGATACAAAGAACCATATACAAAGCTCAAAGAAAATGCATAGAGGGTACAATAAATAAAACTATCAAAATCTAGCCGCTCAAATGCGCGGGTGCACTCACTAGTTATTGTTAAGAGAATTTGCACTAGTGAAAGTATGAACCCTAGGCCTTGTTTCAACGCATTGCAATACCATTTTCGCTTACTTTTATCATTAGTTACCTTGTTGTTTTTATATTTTCAGAATACAAAAACCTATATCTACCATCTATATTGCACTTGTATCACCATCTCTTCGCCTAACTAGTGCACCTATACAATTTACCATTGTATTGGGTGTGTTGGGGACACAAGAGACTCTTTGCTATTTGGTTGCAGGGTTGTTTGAGAGAGACCATCTTCATCCTACGCCTCCCATGGATTGATAAACCTTAGCTCATCCACTTGACGGAAAATAGCTACTGTCCTACAAACCTCTGCACTTGGAGGCCCAACAACGTCTACAATAAGAAGGTTGTGTAGTGGACATCAAGCTCTTTTCTGGCGCCATTGCCGGGGAGGTTAGCGCTTGAAGGTATATCTTTAGATCTTGCAATCGAATCTTTTAGTTTCTTGTTTTATCACTAGCTTATTCTATAAAATAATACTACAAAAAATGGGATTAAGGTTGCCTCATATGCTTCATCTTTTTAATGCCTTTCGTGAAAATAAGGATTCCGGTAATTGTGCCAAAGTGTTAGAAGAAGAATGTATTAAAATATTTGGCACTAAATCTTTGGATGATGAGCATGATTGCAATGTTGTTAGTATGAATTCTTTGAATACCCATGATGCTAATGATATGCAAAGCTACGAGCTTGAGGATGCTATGTTTGATGAAGATGATATTTTTTGTCCCCCAAGTTTTGATATGCAAATTTATTATGATAAAAGCATCCCTCCTATCTATGATGATTATTGTGATGACACATATGCTATAAAGAATAATGACATCCATGAAACTTGTCATCATGATTTTAACTTTCAATTGGATTATGCCTCACATGATAGTTATTTTGTTGAATTTGCTCCCACTACTATTCATGAGAAGAAATTTGCTTATGTGGAGCGTAATACAAATTCTATGCTTGTAGATCATGAAAATAATGCTTTATGTGATAGTTATATTGTTGAATTCATTCATGATGCTACTGAAAATTATTATGAGAGAGGAACATATGCTTTTACATATTGCGATAATATCAAGTTTCCTCTCTATGTGTTGAAAATCTTGAAGTTACTCTTGTTTTACCTTCCTATGCAAGTTGATTCTTGTTCCCATAAATTGTTTGCTCACAAAATCCCTATGCATAGGAAGTGGGTGAGACTTAAATGTGCTAGTCATATTCTTCATGATGCTCTCTTTATGTTTCAATTCTTCTCTTTTATGCGAGCATCATTGAAATCATCATGCCTAGCTAGGGGCGTTAAATGTTAGCACTTGTTGGGAGGCAACCCAGTGAATAAAATTTATTTTTGATTTTTGCTTCCTATTCTTGTGTGTTAACACAATTATGCTACTGTTATGATTGTGTTTTTTATGTTTTAATTAGTGTTTGTGCCAAGTAAAGCCTTTAGGATCTTCTTGGGCAATAGTTGTTTGATCTTGCTATAAAAAACAGAAAGTTTGTGCTGACAAGAATAATTTTCATTTCTTACCAGAGAGCGATAAATACCAATTCCAACTGCAGTAGATCAATATACAAATTATTTAGGTCGTCCTAATTTCTCAGAATTTTTGGAGTTACAGAAGTATTCGAAACCTCCAGATTGCTACACACTGTTCTGTTTTTGACAGATTCTGTTTTCTATGTGTTGTTTGCTTATTTTGATGAATCTATGAGTAGTATTGGAGGGTATGAACCATAGAGAAGTTGGAATACAGTAGATATTACACCACTATGAATTTAGAATGAGTTCACAACAGCACCAAAAGTGGTGATTTATTTTCTTATACTAACGGAGCTTACAAGTTTTCTCTTGAGTTTTGTGTTGTAAAGTTTTCAAGTTTTGGGTAAAGATTCGATGGACTATGGAATAAGGAGTGGCAAGAGCTTAAGCTTGGGGATGCCCAAGGCACCCCAAGGTAATATTCAAGGACAACCCAGAGCCTAAGCTTGGGGATGCCGCGAAGGCATTCCCTCTTTCGTCTTCGTTCACCGGTAACCTTATTTGGAGCTATATTTTTATTCACCACATGATATGTGTTTTGCTTGGAGGGTCATTTTATTTTATTTTATTTTGCTTTCTATTTGAATAATATCCCAAGATCTGAAATTCTTAAATGTTAGAGAGTCTTCACATAGTTACATAATTATTCAACTACTCATTGATCTTCACTTATATCTTTCGGAGTAGTTTGTCATTTGCTCTAGTGCTTCACTTATACCTTTTTAGAGCACGGGGGTGGTTTTATTTTCAAGAAATAGATGAACTCTCGTGCTTCACTTATATTATTTTGAGTGTCTTTAGAACAACATGGTAGTTTGCTTTGGTTATGAAACTAGTCCTAATATGATGGGCATTCAAGATGGGTATAATAAAAACTTTCATATAGAGTGCATTAAATACTATGAGAAGTTGGATACTTAATAATTGTTTTGAGATATAAAGATGGTAATATTAGAGTCGTGCTAGTTGAGTAATTGCGAAATTGAGAAATACTAGTGTTAAAGTTTGCAAGTCTCGTAGCATGCATGTATGGTAAACGTTGTGTGACAAATTTGAAGCATGAGGTGTTCTTTGATTGCTTTCCTTATGACTGGCGGTCGGGGACGAACGATGGCCTTTTCCTACCAATCTACCCCCCTAGGAGCATGCGCGTAGTGCTTAGTTTTGATGACTTGTAGATTTTTGCAATAAGTATGTGAGTTCTTTATGACTAATGTTGAGTCCATGGATTATGCGCACTCTCACCCTTCCATCATCGCTAGCCTCTTCGGTACCGTGCATTGCCCTTTCTCACCTCGAGAGTTGGTGCAAACTTCGCCGGTGCATCCAAACCCCATGATATGATACGCTCTATCACACATAAGACTCCTTATATCTTCCTGAAAACAACCACCATACCTACCTATTATGGCATTTCCATAGCCATTCTGAAATATATTGCCATGCAACTTTCCATCGTTCCGTTTATTATGATACGCTCCATCATTGTCATATTGCTTTGCATGATCATGAAGTTTACATCGTATTTGTGGTAAAGCCACCTTCATAATTCTTTCATACATGTCACTCTTGATTTATTGCACATCTCGGTACACCGCCGGAGGCATTCACATAGAATCATATTTTGTTCTAAGTATCGAGTTGTAATTCTTGAGTTGTAAGTAAATAAAAGTGTGATGATTTTCATTATTAGAGCATTGTCCCATGTCAGGAAAGGATGATGGAGACTATGATTCCCCCACAAGTCAGGATGAGATTCCGGACGAAAAAAAGAGGCCATAAAAAAAGAGAGAAAAGGCCCAAATAAAAAAATGAGAGAAAAAGAGAGAAGGGGCAATGTTACTATCCTTTTTCCACACTTGTGCTTCAAAGTAGCACCATGATCTTCATGATAGAGAGTCTCTTATTTTGTCACTTTCATATACTAGTGGGAATTTTTCATTATAGAACTTGGCTTGTATATTCCAATGATGGGCTTCCTCAAAATGCCCTAGGTCTTCGTGAGCAAGCAAGTTGGATGCACACCCACTTAGTTTCTTCTGTTGACCTTTCATATATTTATAGCTCTAGTGCATCCGTTGCATGGCAATCCCTACTCCTTGCATTGTCATCAATTGATGGGCATCTTCATAGCCCGTTGATTAGCCGCGTCAATGTGATACTTTCTCCTTTTTGTCTTCTCACACAACCTCCATCATCATATTCTATTCCACCCATAGTGCTATGTCCATGGCTCACGCTCATATATTGCATGAAAGTTGAAAGAGTTTGAAAAAGCTAAGTATGAAATAATTTCTTGGCTTGTCATCGGGGTTGTGCATGATGGGAGCATTTTGTGTGACAAAAATGAAGCATGGACAAACTATATGATTGTGTAGGGTTATGATTTCTTTGGCTATGTTATTTTGAGAGGACATAATTGCTTGGTTAGTATGCTTGAAGTATTATTGTTTTTATGTCAATATAAAACTTTTGTCTTGAATCTTATGGATATGGATATTCTTGCCACAATAGAGAAATTACATTGATGAATATGTTAGGTAGCATTCCACATCAAAAATTCTGTTTTTATCATTTACCTACTCAAGGACGAGCAGGAATTAAGTTTGGGGATGCTTGATATGTCTCCAACGTATCTATAATTTTTGATTGTTCCATGCTATTATATTATCCATCTAGGATGTTTATATGCATTTATATGCTATTTTATATGATTTTTGGGACTAACCTATTAACCTAGATCCCAATGCCAGTTTCTGTTTTTTCCTTGTTTTTGAGTATCACGGAAAAGGAATATCAAACGGAGTCCAATTGATGTGCCAATTTTTGGTGATTTTTTATGGACCAAAAGAAGCCCCCAGAGTAAAAGAGTTGGGCCAGAAGAGTCTCGGGCCGTCCACACAGGTGGGGGGCGCGCCCTACCCCCCCCCCCCCCGGCGCGCCGCCCTATCTCGTGGACGACTCGGGGACCCCCCTGACTTGTTCCTGACGCCAAAAATTCCTATAAATACAGAGACATCCAGAAAATAACCTAGACCGGGAGTTCCACCACCGCAAGCCTCCGTAGCCATCGAAAACCAATCCAGACCCGTTCCGGCACCCTACCGGAGGGGGGAATCCCTCTCCGGTGTCCATCTTCATTGTCGGGTGGTAGGTGCGACATATGCCAACAGGTGGCTTATCATTGTGCGAGCCAGTAAGACGTCGTCGGTGCCTGGATGCGGGATGAGGCGAAGACATGCACGCCGGCGAATCTTACCCAACTTCGAGGCTCTCCGTGGAGATAACACCCCTACTGCTGCTCTGTGGGGTCTCCGCATGATCACTAGATGAACGAGTGGCTACATGATGCTCCTTGAGCTGTTGAGTGAGAAAAAGAAGAAGGGCACGGCTAGCTCTCTTCTCCTCCCTATGTGGTGTCTAAAACTAGCACAGATCAACCCTTTGCATGGGTGCCCCGGGGGGTTTATATAGGCCCACCCCCCGGGGGTACAACCGTAATCCGACTGGGCGTGGGCCCTAGCCGTCGGTGACTACGCTCGCCGGCTTCTGCACTGACTGCTGGGGCCCGCCGGCTGGTGGGTCCCGCCGGCTGCCAACTCCTTGGTCGACAGGCAGGCCCCACTGCCAAGGGTCTTGTCGGTGGCTGGTTACTGTTGCCTCAACCTGATGACGAGGGCTTCGTCGAGGTAAGCGTGGCTACAGTGCCGCCGCCCGGTGGGCGATCGCTGTAGCCTCACCTCGTCTTGTCTCCTTAATGGGACGTCTCCTTCGAGGGAGGGGGCAAGCCGGCTGCGGGGAGCCGGCCCCGTCTCGGGCCGACTGGGGGAGGCCTGGTCGCCTTCGGGCGTCTCTCTGCCTGAAGGGGCCCACCGCCCGTGGGCCGCGCTAGCAGCCCGTTGTGGGTGACATCAGGGTCAACATGGCAACAGTGCCGCGCCGGACGGGTCATGGCCACTCCGTACGGCGCACTGTGCCAGGCGTGCTCTGGGATTCGGGGGTGGCAGGCTTTACTGTAGCCACGCCCCGTCACATCGTCGTTATGGGGATGCAGACTTCGAGGGTACGATCTTGACCGCTTGGTGGGAGCCGGCCTCTTGGAGTCGGCCTTTTCGTGGCCGGCTTCTCAGAGCCGGCCCTCCCGCGGCTTTCTTCATGAGGGCTAAAGTCGGGCCGCCTTCCGATAGTCGGCCTGGGAGACAGCCGGCAAGGGGAAGGCGGCCCAACGTCTTGGATTCTTGAGGGCCGGATCGACTCATAATTTTTTCAGAAAGGCCAGGGGGAGCCGGCTAGGCTACCCGTGGTCATTTACTCTGACAGTAGTCCCCGAAGCTGATCGAGCTTCGAGGCTGACAAAGGGACGAGAAGCTTGGTCAGCTTCCTATCCTAAGGAGCCGGCTTTGCCTGTGCGCGCCTTCATCGGAAAGCTCCGTTTCTCGTAGGTGGGAACGCGGGTCGGCCTGTGAGCTGACCGCGCGCCATCCCGCGGGCCACGTGGCAAGGAAAACCTGCCAATGCACGCGCGCGATGGGACGCCGCCACAGGCCCGGGCCCGCCACTCCTAGGCCTCGGCCCGAGCGCGGATCTTCTGCGGCCCATGCGGACCGCTCGCCTTCCTGCGGCGGTTTTATTACGCCATCAGGGCGCAATAACCGCGGGACGTGGGGGAGTGGGCGCAGTTGATCCCACGTTCCCCCACACCACGCCTCCTCGGCTCCGCCGCGCGGGTCTATAAGTAGGGGGAGGAGGGGAGCGGCAAAGGCTCGCACGCTCTCCCTCGCTCCGCCCCTTCTCGCCTTCCTTCTTCTTCCCTACGCCGCCGCAGCAACCCATTGTCGCGCCGCTCCGCCGTCAGACCTCTCGGTTCCTTTGGTCCCGCCGTAGCGGGGTCATGCGCGTCTCCGCTGTCGCATCGTCTTGCTCCTCGCCACGTCGCTCCCATGGAGTTGTCGAGCTTGTGGGATGGTTCCAACGTCCACGAGGACCACGTCGAGTTCCTCCGCCGGACGCGGCGCCTGCCGGGCGAGAACTACGTGCGGGTTCGTCAGGCGCCGGCAAGGGAGATTTCGCCGGCACCGGAGGAGGGCAAGCGGGTGATCTTCCGCTCGCACTGCCTACGCGGCTTCGGCCTCCCGGTGAGCGGATTCCTTCGAGCTTTCCTTGAATTCTACCACCTCCAGCCGCATCACCTCACGCCCAACGCGGTGATGCTGCTGTCGGCTTTCGTCACCCCGTGCGAGGGCTTTCTTGGGGTTCTCCCCACTCTCGATCTCTGGGGAGAATTCTTCCAGAGCAAGCTCGGCACCGTTGTCGCAGGCGTGCCCGCCCCCTGCGGGGCCTTCATTTCCATGAGGCGGACGGGCGAGAACAATCCGTTCCCGCCCATCCCACTGATCCAGTCGGTGAAGCTCTGGCAGAAGTCCTACTTTTACATGAAGAACGTCGCCCAGCAAGGCGACTACGTCAAACTACCGGCTTACGTAGCCGGCCCGCCGGCTAGGAGGCAACCTTCGTGGAGCTACCGGGCTAGGTCATTGTCTCAGGCGGGAACGCAGCCGTCTCCCGGCTCCAGGTGATGATCCAGTCGGAGGGCCTGACCGGAGCCGACCTGGTGGCCGCCTTCGTGGAGCGCCGAGTACTTCCGCTCCAAGGCCGGCCTCACATGATTTGCCAGATGAGCGGCCGCTTCGCCCCGTGCTGGCTGAGCACCAGGGAGATGCCTCATGCAGAGGTGTCTTACATGGTGAACTACATCTCCAACTGCAAGCTCGCCGAGGATTGGCGATACGGCAAGGGGCCGTATTCTCGTGCCAACCCTCCGCCTGCTGTAAGTTTTTCTTCTTTTCTTCCTTTTTGTAGCCGGCCTCATGATGGCCGAATTTTGATCAATTGGTTTGTCCTCGGCAGAACCCTCTTCTTCCGCCGACGGCCGGGGCCGCAGGGGTAGAGCGCCAGCTCCTCCCCGACCGCACGGTGGACGACGTCGATGATCCGGACCTGGGAGCGGCCGCCATGAAGATGCCGTCGTGGGGGAAGGCGGCGAGGCAGACGGCGGGGGGCTCGGGGCCGGCCTCGAGGACTGGCCGGACGATGACGAAGTCGAAGTCGTTCCGCGCCGCCAGCCGGCGCTTGATCATCAAGGCGCGGGCCCGTCTGCTGCGCCGGCTACCCGTGGTGGCGCGCAGAAACGCCGGGCCGCGTCGACCTACTTCCGCAGCCGGACGAAGAAATCCAAGGCTTCCACGGCGGGGACCAGGCGGGATGAGGCGGCCACGAAGGCGGCCCACTTCCGCAAGGCGGTGAAACAGCCGCAGGCGATCTCGTCGTAAGCGTCAAGCGTCTTGTATTTTTTGTTGTCTTCTTCGATTGAGACTCTTCTAAACTTTTCTTTGCTCGTCGGGCAGGGCGCCGCTTTCCCTCGAGCGAGGTCCTGGCGGCTCCGTAGTCGGGCCGACTGGAGGGTCCTCAGGCTCCCGCCGCGTGGACCCCCGCGCCGACCTAATGGAGGCTACAGAGCGGAACGCACGGCAGGCGTGGGAGGAGCGGGAGGCGGTGGAGCGAAGGACCGCCCAGGCGGCGAAGGAGTAGGCCGACGCGGCGGCCAAGGCCCGGGCAGAGGCGGCGGCCAAGGAGGAGGAGGCAGAGGCCTCGCGCAACCAGCCTCCGCAGCTCGTCATTCCCCTCCGCGCCGTGGCCCCCGACATCCCCGTGCCCCCGTCGGAGGAGGTCGACCGAGACCCGCCGGTGATGGAGAGGAGGGAGGACAACGTGGTCTTCATGGAGGAGGCGCCGCAGACGGTGCCGACTGCAGCGAGCCAAGGCGGCCAACCAGCCGCGGTGCCAGAGCAGCTGGCCGGGGGCGAGCCGGCGGCAGGAGCCGGCCTCGAGGTGCAGCCGGCATCTCGCTGGCGCGCAGGGGGAGCTACCTCCGCACCGGAGCCGCACAGAGCTGCGGGCGCCAGCCGAACGGCGGAGGCCCTGGAGGCGGCCAGCGCCGGCACGTCCGAGTGGACGCCCAGCGGGGGGACGGCCGAGCTAAACACGGCGGCCCAGGAGGTCCGGAACCGGCTTCAGGCCCAGGCCGCTTCGCTGCAGCGATATACCCAAGAGTTCCTCACGACGCGGGCCGTCATCCGGGTGAGTCTTCTGGCCTTGGTTGTTTTGCTTTTTTAATTTCTTCCGTGGGGGCGCGTCAGCGCACCCACCGGGTGTAGTCCCCGAGTTCCGAGTCGGCTGCTGAGCAGGCGGCTTGGAACTTACTAGGTTCTGACAGCTATCTTATTCTTGCATCCCGTCTGATCTTCCAGGAATACCACAACCTCCGCGCTGCTGCCTTCAACTCCCAGGATCAGGAGCTGGGCCAGAGAACCGAGGACCTGACCAACAGCCGGAGTGCGTGCTTTGTTTCGTTCATCTCCTGTGGGGGCGCGTCAGTGCACCCATTGGGTGTAGTCCCCGAGATTCGGGCTGACTGCTGAGAAGTCAGGTCGGATCTTCCCTGACGACTTCTTCCTTATTGATTTTTCCTTTGTCTTCATGCTTGCAGGAGCCAATGCCAACTTGAGGGCGCAGCTCGGCGGGGCCCAGACCGCCCTTCGCGCCAAGGAAGCCGAGTGCAACGCCTTAGTCCTGGAGCGTGACCGCCTGGCCAAGAAGTTGGCCGATTAGGAGGAGAGCCACAAGGCGGCCCTAAAGAAGGCGCAGGACAGCGAGGACGCCCTCAAAGCTGAGTTCGAAACCAAAGCGGCGGGCTGGGCTGAGGCAAAACAAGCGCTGAGCGAGGGCTATGGCCGGGTTGAGGATCTGATCGATGGTAAGCCGCCTTCCTCACTCCTTGCTTGCCCCTTGCCCTCTGATTTCTCTGACTTGTGCAGCTTTTTGTTCTCTATGCAGACTACTTTCCCGGCTACTCCATCTTCACCACCCAAACCATCGAGGCCCATCGCAAGGCGCGCCGGCAGGCGGGGGCTGAAATCGTGCCGGACGCGAGCCGGACGCTTGAGGAGCAACTCTTGGCGGTCCAAGTCCGGCTGCAGCCGGCTCACCGCATGCTCCGCCGCCTACAGCGTGCTGGGGCGCAAGTGTTGGCCGCCCTCTGGCCAGGAGAAACGATTTCCCACACCCCGAGTCGGACTGCCGACTGGCTGGAGGTTGCGGTTGGCCGCTTCGAGGCCTGGAAGGCATCGGCGACCCGACTTGGAGCTGGGCAGGCGCTGGAGTTCGTCCGAGCCTGTTACCCCGGGCTGAACCTAGACCAGCTGCGCACCTGGCGGCTGGAGGCCGACGAGGAGATGGAGGAGGTGCGGCCGGCTATCGCTCAGCGTGCCTTGACGATCGCCGAGTGCACTGACATCAGCGTCTTCGCTCCTGAAATAAATGACGACGGCGTTGCCCAGCCGGAGGAGTGGTTCGGGCTGGACCCGGCAGCGGGTGAGGACTCGGCGGAGGAGATCGCTTCCAGCGATGAAGGTGAAGACGACGAAGGGGAGGAAGGCGAAGACGTCGAGCCGGCTAGTGAAGTGGCCAGCCAGCCCCAGCCTGACCGTGCCTCCAGCAACGAGGCGCGTGCTAGCACGCCCTCTGCAGGAGGTGGTGATCATGCCGAGGTTCGCCAGCCGGCCACTCCTCCAGCCAGCGCTGCCGTCTCCACCGACCTGCCCGACTCGCCAGTCACTCCCTTGGCTTAATCTGCCGCCCTTGCTTTTTCTGCTTGTTACTCTTTGAACAATTTTTAATAAACTTGCGCAGTTCCACCCACTGGGGTGTATTCAAACTATGCTGAATGTTGGCCTTTCGAAGGTCTTTTGTGTAAATATAATTATGTGTGTGTTTGGCTTCCATTCGCGTATGCTTTTTATCCTTAGGGTGTTTCCTTTGCCGCCTTCCCCAGGCTGCTGCCTTCCCAACCGGCAGTTGCTCTGCAGCTTGTGGCTAGGGAAGAACTTGGCTATATATTTTTTGGGAAGGCAAGTACTCAAGCTTTCATAGATTGAAGCGAGGTTAATGAAAGCCGGCCGGCCGGCTACTCTGGTAGTCGGTCGGTGGTAGGAGAAAAACCGACTTTTGTTATATTAGTCCATTAGTCCCTAGCCGTTTTTCGTGTGGGTGTCCTTTCCTGCCTTTAACTCTTGCCAGCCGGACAGCCGGTTCTTCGAACTGCGACTTTTGGCAAGAGGAGGCTTGGGTGCCGGCACACTACTTGTCTGACCGCGGGTAGGACTTCTGATATAACTCAAGGCGGCCAGTCCCCGGGCCAACTAGTCGAACCCGGTGCCGGACGAAAAAAGTGAATGTAATGACATAATCATAAGCATGATACTCTTCATTCATAGATAAAAGATGGCAGTCCCCGAGCTCTCCTCGGGGGGCCTATTGTCTCGTACTTGGTACAAAAGTTAGCGTGATACATATTGCATTTCAACTGTAAAATCTTCGGAGGAGGTTGGCGTTCCATGGTCGTTCCGACTCCTTGCCGGAGTCGTCTCTCTTTCGTACCTTCGGTTTCTGTGCGTCAATCAGGTAGTAGGAGTCATTTCCCAGCGCTCTACTGATGACAAAGGGGCCTTCCCAAGGGGCGGAGAGCTTGTGCTGGCCGGCTGTTCGCTGGATCAGCCGGAGCACGAGGTCGCCCTCTTGGAAAGATCTTGGCTTGACCTTCCGGTTGTGGTAGCGGCGCAAGCCCTGCTGGTAGATGGCGGACCGGCTGAGGGCTAACAGCCGGCCTTCTTCTAGCAGGTCGACGCCGTCTTCTCGTGCTTCCTTGGCCTCCGCCTCCGTGTACATGGTTACTCGAGGCGAGTCGAACTCGATGTCAGTTGGGATGACCGCCTCGGCACCATACACGAGGAAGAAAGGAGTGAAGCCAGTTGACTTGTTTGGGGTAGTGCGCAGACTCCAGAGGAAGGCCGGCAGCTCATCAAGCCAACAGCCGGCCGAACATTCCATTGGTACGACCAGTCGGGGCTTGATGCCGGAAAGGATGAGGCCGTTGGCTCGCTCAACTTGGCCGTTTGACTACGGGTGGGCAACGGACGCTAAGTCCAACCGGATGCCCTGCGTCACGCAGAAACACGCCAATGCTCCCTTGGTGAAATTCGTGCCGTTGTCGATGATGATGCTGTGCGGCACGCCGTACCGAGTTGTTATATCTGCGACGAATGTCACGGCAGTCGGCCCATTCAGCTTCTTGATCGGCTTTGCCTCAATCCATTTGGTGAATTTGTCCACGGCGACAAGCAGATGTGTCATGCCGCCGCGCACCGTCTTGAATGGGCCCACCATGTCCAGTCCCCAAACGGCAAAGGGCCAGGTGAGGGGAATGGTCTTGAGTGCCGAAGCCCGCAGGTGTTGCTTGGAGCTGAAGACTTGGCACCCTTTGCAATGTTTAACTAACTCCTTGGCATCATCCAAAGCAGTCGGCCAAAAGAACCCATGGCGGAAAGCTTTGGCGACGAGTGATCTTGAGGCCGCATGGTGGCCACATTCTCCTTGGTGGATGTCTCTGAGGATTGCAATGCCCTTCTCTTGCTCGACGCATCGCTGGAAGACTCCAGTGACACTACGCCTAACAAGCTCTCTGTTGAAGATTGTGTATGCTCCGGCTCGGCGTTGGACTTGTCTTGCCTCTGTTTCGTCAGCCGACAGCTCTTGGTTTATTAGGAAGTTGAGGATGGACTGGGCCCATGATGGAGCTGCGACTTCTTCTATTGCCAACACGGCTACTGCGACCAGGGCGGGCGGGCTGGGTGATGAAATGCTGGAGTCGGCCGCCGTCTGTTGTGTTGGTGCAGTCCCCGGGCCGACTACCGCAGTCCCCGAGCCGGGTATGGCAGTCCCCGGGTCGGGCGTAACTACGGAAGTCCCCGAACCGCCTACTGACGTCCCTGGGCCGACTATCGAAGTCCCCGGGTCACCTGCTTGGTTCTTCGAGCCGGGCCCGGCTGCGTCAGGGTCAGGCGGCACGAAGATGGAATCAGACTCTGGAGACGGCTTGATAGACGGCTTGAGGAGGCGTTGCAGAGAGACACCGGTTGGTATTGCCTACCGAGTGGAGCCTATTCAAGCCAGGGTATCTGCTGGCTCGTTGTCGGCTCGCGGTACGTGGAGGAACTCGCATCCTTCAAAGTACCCGCTGATCTGCTGAACGAGGAAGCGGTAGCTTGCCATATTTGCGTCCTTGGCGTCCCAGTCGCCGGATGATTGCTGGACTACCAAATCCGAGTCGCCGTAACATAGGATCCGGCGGATGCCGAGCTCTTTGGCAAGCCGGAGCCCATGTACGAGCGCCTCGTACTCGGCCACGTTGTTGGAGGCGGCAAAGTGAATTTGCAGCGTGTATCTGAGCCTGTCGCCTTTGGGAGAGGTGAGGATGACACCGGCTCCCAAGCCGGTGCGCATCTTGGACCCGTCAAAGTGCATGCGCCAATGAGTGGAGTCGGGAGCTGGCGGCAGGTACTGGGTCTCGGCCCAATCGACGAGGAAGTCGGCCAATGCTTGGGACTTGATGGCGGTGCGAGGCTGGTAGAAGATCGTGTAGGGGGCCAGCTCGATGGCCCATTTCGCCACCCGGCCGGGTGCATCCTGGCTGCCTATGATCTCGGCAAGCGGGGCGGTGCATACGACCGTGATGGGGTGCTCTTGGAAGTAGGGCTTCAGCTTCTTGGCGGCGAAGTACACGCCATAGCACATCTTCTGGTAGTGTGGGTAGTTCTGCTTCGAGGTAGACAGCACCTCACTCAAATAGCACACCGGCCTCTGGACCGGCTGGGCTCGGCCCTCTTTTGGGCACTGGACTACGATGACGGTGCTGACCACCCGGCTGGTTGCAGCAATGTATAGGAGCATGGGATCTTTCTCAGTCGGCGCCGCCAGGACAGACGGCGTGGCCAGCATCTTCTTCAGCTTGTGAAAAGCTTGGTCGGCTTGGTCATTCCACTCGAAGTGAGTGGTCTTCTTCATGAGGCGGTAGAGGGGGAGAGCTTTCTCTCCGAGCCGGCTGATGAAGCGGTTCAGGGAGGCCAAGCACCCGGTGAACTTCTGGACGTCTCGAAGTTTGGTGGGAATCGCCATTCTCTCAATGGCCTTGATTTTTACTGGGTTGCATTCGATGCCGCGTTCGGAGACCAGGAAGCCTAGGAGCTGGCCGGCTGGCACTCCGAACACGCATTTCTCGGGGTTGAGCTTGATCTGGAACCGGCTCAGGTTCTCAAATGTTTCCTTGAGGTCTTCCAGCAAGGTGTCGCGCTTCTCCGTCTTCACCACAATGTCGTCTGCGTAGACGTGGGCATTTCTGCCGAGCTGCTTGAGGAGGCACTTCTTCATGCAACGCTGAAAAGTGGCACCGGCATTTCTTAAGCTGAATGTCATAGTCAGGTAGTAGAAAGCTCCGAATGGTGTGATGAAGGCGGTCTTCAGGCGGTCAGCTGGATCTAGCTTTATCTGGTGGTATCCTGAGTAAGCATCCAAGAAACTCAACAGCTCGCATTCGGTCGTGGAGTCTATCACTTGATCAATCCTTGGCAGGGCAAAGGGATCTTCGGGGTAGGCCTTGTTGAGGCTCGTGTAGTCTATGAACATGCGCCACTTGTTGTTCTTCTTCAGCACGAGGACCGGGTTGGCAAGCCACTCTGGAAAGAAAACCTCCATAATGAAGCCAGCTGCCAGAAGCCGGGCTATCTCTTCTCCTACAATCCTTCTTTTCTCCTCCGACAGTCGGCGGAGGAGTTGTTTGACTGGTTTTGCGCCTTCTCGGACGTGTAGCTTGTGCTCGGCGAATTCCTTCGGAACACCCGGCATGTCCTTAGGGGACCATGCAAATATATCCCGATTCTCACGGAGGAAGTCGGCGAGCTCGCCTTCCTATTTGCTGTTTAGGTTTGCCCTGATGACGGCAAACCTTTCTGGGTGCTCGGGGTCGAGAGGTATCTTCTTCGTCTCCTTGGCCGGCTGGAAAGATCCTTGGGCATCACACTCCTTGGGATCGGGGGACAGGGCCGGCTGTTTGCCTGCCATGGCCACGACTCGGTCCAACATCTTCTTTTCTTCGGCAATCACAAGGGACTCGGCCAGCCGGCTGCTGGCTACTGCGCACTCGGAGGACTTCTTGTAATCGCCGGCTATGGTGATGATGCCCTTGGTGCTCGGCATCTTCATCTTGAGGTAAGCATAGTGGGGAACAGCCATGAACCTGGCCAAGGCAGGACGACCAAGCAGTGCATGGTAGGGGCTCTCCAGGTCCACCACTTCAAACCAGATTGCTTCCCGGTGGAAATGATCCTTGTCCCCAAAGAGAACATCAATCTTGATCTTGCCAATGGGGGCGCAGGACAGGCCAGGTACAATGCCATGGAACACAGTCCGAGTAGGCATGAGTTGCCTCGTCTTGACGGTCAGCTTCTCCAGGGTGTCACGGTATAGGATGTTGATGCTGCTCCCGCCGTCTATCGGCACGCGGGAGAAGCGGGCGGCGCGTCTGTCCATTGCAAGGGTGGCATCGAAAACCAACGCATAAGAGCCGGGAGATGGCATCACCTCTGGATGGTCGGCCCGGCTCCAGCTGATAGGCTTTTCTGACCAGTGCATATGCTCGGAGGGGTTGGTAGTGATCGTGTTGACTTCCTGGTGCTGTTGGCGTCTGCTGTGCCGGTCTTCGGGCTGGCTTGTAAAGACGACATAGGTGGCATGCTCGTCGGGGAACTCGTCATGCACGGCTCCAACTGCTGGCCAAGTGGCCGGCTACTGCGGAGCCGGAGGTGGCGGACCAGCAGGCGGAGGCGGCGCGAGCCCTTCGCCTTTGGAGATTCGGGTGAGCCAGTGGCACTTCCGGGTGGTGTGGTTGGACGGCTTCGCGCCGCTGTGGAACTTGCATGGGGCGTCGAGAGTTTGCTCGTAGGAGAAGGCCGGCTGCGAAGCCGGCCCGCCGCCCTTCTGCTTCTTGGGTGCGGGCCGCCCTTCGGGTTGTTCGTCTTCGACTGTGGCCACCTGCCGACTGGTGGAGGGCGGCACGGGGCCCTTGCGCTTGTGGTCGTTCTGGTATGGGCGTCGGCCGGAGTCCCCAGCCGGCGTCTTGGGCGTCGGGTTGAGTACCTTCCCGGACGCGTCTACCCGGAGTTCAGTCTTCATTGAGGAGTCGGCGGTGGCGTACTTGTCCGCTATGACCAGAAGCTCGTCGAGGGTAGTCGGCTCGTCGTAGAGGAGCTTGTGCTTGAGGAGGGTGCCTTCTCGGCACACGGCAGTGAAGTATTCTATGGTCTACACCTCGTGCACCCCTTCGCAAGAGTTGCGGAGCTCGGCCCAATGCATGAGGTAGTCGCGAGTGGATTCGGCGGGGCCTTGTACGCACAAGGAGAGCTGTCTGGGCTTGGGAGCCCGCTTGTAGGTGCTGGTGAAGTTGCGGACGAAGGCTTCTATGAAGTCTAGCCAGCTGTTGATGCTGTATGGCTTGAGGCTGTTGAGCCAGGTCCGCGTCGTGCCTTGCAGCATGAGGGGCACATACTTCACGGCAACGAGCCTGTTGCCGTTTGCTATGCGAACCGCTGTGGAGTAGTCGATCAACCAATCTTCCGGCTTCACGGAGCCGTTGTACTTGTGCGTGTCTCTTGGGAGCGAGAACCCTTTGGGGAAAGGCTCGTGCGGATGCGGGGGCCGAAGCAAGGCAGGCCGACATCATCTTCTTATTCTAGCGCCAGGGATCGCGCTAGGCGGTCGATCCAATGGCAGGCGTCGTTCTCGCCGACTCCTTCGCGGTGACCTAGTCGGCTGCTGAGAGTCGGATGCGCGACAGGCGGTGGGGTGGGATATCTCTCCACACGAGGCAGAGGAGGGCTGCCCCGCCGCTCCACGGCTCGGGGACGGCCTTCTGCATCTCGCTCGATGGAGAATCAGGTTCGGCTTCGGCTGGCAGCCGGCTCTTTCTCATGTCGCGCACGGGTTTTACCCGCAGTCGACGTCCGGGACGTCGCGCCGTGCTCTCGGCACGGGGGAGGGCTTTCCGCGCGGGCGTCGGCTTCGTGCCGCTGTGCGGCTGCATCGATTAGCTGCTGGATGCGTCTGGTCATGTGGGGGAGTTCTTCGGCCCCCAGTCCGTCTAGCTCATCTACGGCCGCCTGGGCAGCAAGCAGATTCTCGAGTGGAGTGGCGTAGACTGGGAGGTCGACTCCTAGCACGTCGGCGATGGCAGCGCCGCACTGTTTGACAACGTCGGCTCGGCTTGGTCCGCTTGGGGGCGGCGTGCCAAAGGCGGCGCGGTCGACTTCGCGCTGGTGGGCCTCAGTGAGGCGTCTCATGGAAGCCAACTTCCGGCTCTCCGCGAGGAGGGCGAGGCAGCGAACCTCCAGTGCTTCGGCGTCGGCATCGGCCGGGAGGGGGATGGACAAGTCGTGGACCGCTGCATGCGAGGCGTTGAGGGCGTTCTCGCCAGAAGCGCCGCCGTGGCTGATGACCATCACCTCGGTGGTGGCACCGTCACAGCCATCGGCTTGGGGAAGCGGGTCGTTGTAGATCATGACTTTGGTGGGGAAAGCGTCGAGCGAGGCCGTGTCGAAGTCGACAGGCATCGGATCGGTGGAGCCAACAGACTCCAAGTCCACAGCAGGCTCGCTGGAGAAGTGGAGCTGGCCGAGGAGGTTGACGAGGTGGTCGGTGCCTGCGTCAGAGGCGAGCTCGTCGGAGATGAAGGTCTTGCCAAGGAGATTGGCGAGGCCGCTCGCTGCGTAGATGTTGGCGACGCCTTGCAGCACGTCGTGGCAAGCGCCATCGGGCGTGCCGGGCTGGCTACGCTCGCTGGGGAGGAAGAGGGTTCCCGTCCAAAACAGGTCTCCGGATGACGGTGCACCTGGCCCCACGGTGGGCGCCAAATGTCAGGTGGTAGGTGCGACATATGCCAACGGGTGGCTTATCATTGTGGGAGCCAGTAAGACATCGCCGGTGCCTGTATGCGGGATGAGGCGAAGACTTGCACGCCGGCGAATCTTACCCAGCTTCGGGGCTCTCCGTGGAGATAACACCCCTACTGCTGCTCTGCGGGGTCTCCGCATGATCACTAGATGAACGAGTGCCTACAAGATGCTCCTTGAGCTATTGGGCGAGAAGAAGAAGAAGGGCATGGCTAGCTCTCTTCTCCTCCCTATGTGGTGTCTAAAACTAGCACAGATCAACCCTTTGCATGGGTGCCTCGGGGGGTTTATATAGGGCCACCCCCGGGGGTACAATGGTAATCCGGCTGGGCATGGTCCCTAGCCGTCGGTGACTACGCTCGCTGGCTTCTGCGCGGACTGCTGGGGCCCGCTGGCTGGTGGGTTCCGCCGGCTGCCAACTCCTTGGTCGACAGGCATGCCCCACTGCCAAGGGTCTTGTCGGTGGCTGGTTACTGTTGCCTCAACCTGATGACGAGGGCTTCGTCGAGGTAAGCGTGGCTACAGTGCCGCCGCCCGGCGGGCGATCGCTGTAGCCTCACCTCGTCTTGTCTCCTTAATGGGACGTATCCTTCGAGGGAGGGGGCAAGCCAGCTGCGGGGAGCCGGCCCCGTCTCGGGCCGACTGGGGGAGGCCTGGCCGCCTTCGGGCGTCTCTCTGCCGGAAGGGGCCCACCGCCCGTGGGCTGCGCTGGCAGCCCGTCATGGGTGACATCAGGGTCAACATTGCAACAGTGCCGCGCCGGATGGGTCATGGCCACTCCGTACGGCGCACTGTGCCAGGCGTGCTCCGGGATTCGGGGGTGGCAGGCTTTACTGTAGCCATGCCCCTTCACATCGCCGTTATGGGGATGCAGACTTCGAGGGTACGATCTTTACCGCTTGGTGGGAGCCAGCCTCTTGGAGTCGGCCTTTTCGTGGCAGGCTTCTCGGAGCCGGCCCTCCCGCGGCTTTCTTCATGAGGGCTAAAGTCGGGCCGCCTTCCGATAGTCGGCCTGGGAGACAGCCGGCAAGGGGAAGGCGGCCCCATGTCTTGGATTCTTGAGGGCCGGATCGGCTCGTAATTTTTTCAGAAAGGCCAGGGGGAGCCGGCTAGGCTACCCTTGGTCATTTACTCCGACATTCATCATCCCGGCGCTCTCCATGACAAGGAGGGAGTAGTTCACCCTCGGGGCTGAGGGTATGTACCAATAGCTATGTGTTTGATCTCTCTCTCTCTCATGTTCTTGATTCGGAACGATCTGGATGTATCACGAGCTTTGCTATTATAGTTGGATCTTATGATGTTTCTCCCCCTCTATCTCCTTGTAATGGATTGAGTTTTCCCTTTGAAGTTATCTTATCGGATTTAGTCTTTAAGGATTTGAGAACACTTGATGTATGTCTTGCATGTGCTTATCTGTGGTGACAATGGGATATTCACGTGATCTACTTGATGTATGTTTTGGTGATCAACTTGCGAGTTCCGTGACCTCGTGAACTTATGCATAGGGGTTGGCACACGTTTTCATCTTGACTCTCCGGTAGAAACTTTGGGGCACTCTTTGAAGTTCTTTGTGTTGGTTGAATAGATGAATCTGAGATTGTGTGATGCATATCGTATAATCATACCCACGGATACTTGAGGTTACATTGGAGTACCTAGGTGACATTAGGGTTATGGTTGATTTGTGTCTTAAGGTGTTATTCTTGTACGAACTCTAGGATAGATTGAACGGAAAGAATAGCTTCGTGTTATTTTACTATGGACTCTTGAATAGATTGATCAGAAAGGATAACTTTGAGGTGGTTTCGTACCCTACAATAATCTCTTCGTCTGTTCTCCGCTATTAGTGACTTTGGAGTGACTCTTTGTTGCATGTTGAGGGATAGTTATATGATCCAATTATGTTATTATTGTTGAGAGAACTTGCACTAGTGAAAGTATGAACCCTAAGCCTTGTTTCAACGCATTGCAATACCGTTTTCGCTCACTTTTATCATTAGTTACCTTGCTGTTTTTATATTTTCAGATTACAAAAACCTATATCTACCATCCATATTGCACTTGTATCACCATCTCTTCGCCAAACTAGTGCACCTATACAATTTACCATTGTATTGGGTGTGTTGGGGACACAAGAGACTCTTTGCTATTTGGTTGCAAGGTTGTTTGAGAGACACCATCTTCATCCTACGCCTCCCACAGATTGATAAACCTTAGGTCATCCACTTGATGGAAATTTGCTACTGTCCTACAAACCTCTGCACTTGGAGGCCCAACAACGTCTACAAGAAGAAGGTTGTGTAGTAGACATCTGTGGACTCATCTGGAATAACTTTGGGTTCAAGGTTTTTGATGTACACGCATAATTCTCAGTTAGTACAGGTGAAGGCTAGCAAATAGATTGAGAAGCGGCCAGCTAGAGAGCAACAACGGTCATGAACATCCATTATGCATAAGTAACATTGGATACTAGCATGAGTAGGATATGAACACCATGAACATAAATATCATAGAGGTTATGTTGGTTTTGATCCAACTACATGCATGAACATGTGCCAAATCAAGCCACTCAAACATTCAGAGGAGGATACCATATCATCATACTACATCATAATCATTTTAACGCAATGTTGATATCCAAGATAAATCATTGTCCACTCCTAGCTACTTATGCATGGCGTGAGAAACTATAATCTCTATTTGTCCTTGGAAACATGTTTAATCATAATGGGCTGAATCATGGATACTAGGTTAATATATTTACACAAACTGAACAAGTCGAGTTCATACCCGTTTCTCTCTGCCACGGCCAGTTCATCGAATATTGTCATTATTGCCTTTCACTTGCACGATTGAATGATATGAAAATAATAATAGTGCAAGAGTGTCGTGGACTAAGCTGGAATCTGCAAACATTTTATTTAACAGGAGAAGACAAGGTAAAATGGGCTCTTTATTAGATCCACAGTTATTCATATGAGAGCCACTCAACATTTGCATTGTGGTCTTGTCCTCAGTACGACTCAAACAAAAAAGAAAAGAAATTCAGAGAAACACACTGAAATATTTTAGGAGTTTTTGGTTTTTTTGAACAAGCAAATAAAAGGGAAAAGCAAAAACGAAAAAAACTATTTACACGGGAAAGATCCCAACAAGCAAAAGAAGAACAAGGAAATCTTTTTGAGTTTTCTTTTCAATGCTATAGCTAAGCATGCATAGAAAGTAAAGTAACTACAACTATTTCTTTTGTTTTCCTAAGGTTTTTCAAACACACAAGAAGAAAGCGAGAAAATAAAATTAAGCATGGATGATACAATGAAAAAGTGTGGACACCGACAAATGAAATAAGTGAACATGAATGTAATGTCAGTGGGAAACATGTACTCCCCCAAGCTTAGGCTTTTCGCCTAACTCAGTAATCAATCAGAATCCTGGGTAGTAGTTGGAGTGGTAGCTCATGGAGGCTCTTGGTGCGGATGCCTCGGCCTGCCGTGCAGCCACAACCACCGCGTTGTGAGCTCGGGCCTCGCTCTCAAGAACAAAATATCTTCCCCTGCTGTCATGATCAAAGAGAGCAGGCGCAGGCAAATATGAGTGCACAACAGATGTTTGGTTAAACAACAAGTTATAGGTGAAATTATGAATATATCCTTGAAGGATCTTATGATTTTTCATAGCATCAAAGTCTAAATGCTGCATGGGTAGGATAGGGTCAAAGGGAAAAGGTGAAACACCCAACTCTCTTGCTAAACGCGTGGCATAAATTCCACCATAGAAAAATCCACTGTTAGCGTTGTGTTGTAACCTGCGTGCCACAATCGCCCCAAGATTATAACTCCTATCACCGGTGAGAGCGCTGCGTATGAGGCTCAAGTCTGGAGCACAAAGAGTACTACAATCTTTCTTGCCTACGATACATTTCCCATTAAATAATGCAAAGTATTCAATTGCGGGGAAATGAATGCTCTTTATTCTACCTTGTGTCACTCTCCTCGTCTCAATGTAACAAAGACTATTAAAAAATGATTGGAACTCAGCTCTTGGTGGTTCATCAAGTGAACCCCAGAATGGAATTTTGCAATGTTGAACAAATCTCTCCGGTGATATGGTAAATGGATTTTTCATAAAGCATAAACGACACCCTAGACTCACGAGGATGGAATTTAAATCCTTTGACAAATGATTCAGTGAGAATGTGGTGTTGATCGCACTTATCTGAAATATAAGGACTGAGGCTGGCATTGTGAAAATATTGCTCAAATTCCTCCTTAATGCCTACACACACCATATAGTCATCGCAAGGCCATAAGCATCTTTTGGTGGCAGCATCTCGTATGGAACTTTCACTTGGTTCAACATAAGACCGGCGAGCAGAGCTGTCACTAGAAGATGCCCCCGAGGATCTCCTCCTCAAAGAACTCCTTCCAAAAAGGTTCATCATATTCACGTACAATTTTCTGAAATTTTTTGAGAGACAAAAATTTACCAACAAAACTTTACAAAACTGATAGCAACTACTCACGGGGATACATAGAGGCCAAGGCAAGCTTTCAGACTACTTAGAACTCTAAGAATTCAACATGCAAGATCATCTACAGCAGCACCAAGAGTAGCTAATTATTCAAAATATAAACCACTAAAAAAAAACTAATTGGACAAATGGTGGAGTCACATACCAAGCAACAATCCCCCGAAGCAGTTTCAGAAACGGAGCTTCGAGCAAAGAGATCAAAATCCGCGGGTTTGAGAGCAAGAACACAGGAGAGAGAGCAAGGAGAATTTTTTCTGGAGGTAATTGATGATGTGGTGTGAAGGGATAAGTGAGGGGGCCACATGGGGACCACAACCCACCAGGGCGCGCCTGGGGGTCCTGGTGCACCCAGGTGTGTTGTGCCCACCTGGTGCACCTCCCTCTAATATTATTTGCACCAAAAATTCTTAAATATTCGGAAAAAATTGTATTAAATTTTCAGAGTATTCTGAGAACTTTTATTTTTGGGTCATTTTTTATTGCAAGGAAGATTTAGAAAACAAACAAAACATGGCATTTTATTTTATTTAACTAATAAAAATAGAAAACAAAAGGTAAGGACAGAAGGTAGTGCTTACTAAATTAATCAACTTCATACCTCTCAAAATGATCCATTAATAAGGTTGATCAAGTCTTATTAACAACCATTTTTATTAGCACGAAATCGAAGAACTTCCATAAATCACTAAGTTACCTCAATGGGGATATGAATGTCCCCAACAATAAGCATTTCATATTTCTTTTTGACAGTAGGTAGAGGTATTTGAAAACTTCCAATAGTGATTGTCGGAGATTTTTCAATAACATTAATACCATTCACTTGGAATTGTTTCTTTGGAAAGTGCACCGTATGCTCATTACCATTGATGTGAAAAGTGGCATTGATTTTATTGCAATCAATAACAGCCCCTACAGTATTCAAGAAGGGTCTACCAAGGATAATGGACATGTTGTCATCCTCGGGCATCTCAAGTATAACAAAGTTAGTCAAAATAGTAACATTAGCAACAAAAACAGGGACATCCTCACAAATACCGATAGGTATGGCAGTTAATTTATCAGCCAGTTGCAAAGATATTTCAGTAGGTGTGAGTTTATTCAAATCAAGTCATTTATATAAAGAGAAAGGCATAACACTAACACCAACTCCTAAATCACATAAAGCAGTTTTCACATAATTCTTTTTGATAGAGTAAGGTATAGTTGGTATTCCCGGATCTCCAAGTTTTTAGGTACTTCATCTTTAAAAGTATAATTAGCAAGCATAGTGGATATTTCAGATTTCGGTATTTTTATTTTATTGGTGATGATGCCTTTCATGTACTTTGCATAAGGAGGCATTTTCAAGATATCAGTCAAGCAAGTATGCAAAAAGACTGGCCTCAGCATTTCAGCAAAGCATTCAAATTCTTCATCATCTTTCCTTTTAATTGACTTAGGTGGAAAGGACATAGATTTTTGAATCCATGGTTCTCTTTCTTTACCGTGTTTTCTAGCCACAAAGTCACTTTTATCATACCTCTTATTCTTAGGTTGTAGATTATCAAGATCAACTGGTGGTTCTATCTCAACATCATTGTCTGGTTCTTTTCATGGTTGAGTATATTCATGAACATCAGCATTATCTTTTTCATTATCACTAGGTGAATGTTCATTACCAGACTGAGTTTCAGCATCAGATATAGAAGTTTCATTATCATTATCAGGAGGTTTCTCTATTTCAGGTTCACTAGAAGCATGCAAAGTCCTATCATTTTTTGTTCTTCTTCTTCTTTCTAGAAGGACTAGGTGCATCAATGTTAACTCTTTGTGAATCTTGTTCAATTCTTTTTGGGTGTCCCTCAGGATAAACTGGTTCCTGAGTCATTTTACCTTCTCTAGTTGCAACGCTAACAGCAAAGTCATGTATATTATTATTCATTTCATCTAGCAATTCTCTTTGAGATTTAGCAACTTGCTCTAACTGAGTTTGAACCATAGAAGCATGCTTTCCAACACCTCTAACATCATTTGAGATTCTAAATAACAAGTCACTCAAGCGAGCAATCATATCAGAATTATATTTCAATTGTTTCATAACATTTGCATTGAAGTGATCTTGTTTTCTAATGTAATTTTCAAACTCATAAAGGCATTGGCTAGGGTGCATATTGCGATGGTTGTCTTTATTATTGAACTTCATTAGAGAATTTACCTCTACCACCTTAGTTGGTGGTGGTGTATTAAGCCCATGTATTTCTTCAATAGGAGGTAAAATTTTAACATCCTCAGCTTTAATACCTTTTTCCTTCATAGATTTCTTTGCCTCTTGCATATCTTCAGGACTGAGATATAATATACCCCTCTTCTTCAGAGTGGGTTTAACCGGTTGTTCAGGAAGAGTCCAATCATCATATTTTTCAATATATTATTCAATAATTCTTCAGCTTGCCCAACAGTTCGTTCCCTGAAAACACAACCAGCACAACTACCTAGGAAATCCCTAGAAGCATCGGTTAGTCCATTATAGAAGATATCAAGTATTTCATTTTTCTTAAGAGGATGATCAGGCAAAGCATTAAGTAGCTAGCAAAGCCTAACCCAAGCTTGTGGGAGACTCTCTTCTTTAATTTGAACAAAGTTAAATATTTACTGTAAAGCAGCTTGTTTCTTATGAGCAGGAAAATATTTTTCAAAGAAGTAATAAATCATATCCTGGGGACTACGCACACAAACGGGAGCAAGAGTATTGTACCAAGCTTTAGCATCACCCTTTAATGATAAAGGAAATAATTTGAGAATAAAATAATAGCGAGTCTTCTCATCATGACTAAAAAGGGTGGCTATGTCATTCAACTTAGTAAGATGTGCCACAACAGTTTCAGTTTCATAACCATGGAAAGGATCAGATTCAACCAAACTAATTAACTCTGGGTCGACAGAGAATTCATAATCCATATCATCAATAAAGATTGGTGAAGTAGCAAACTTAGGATCATATTTCATTCTAGCATTCAGAGCTTTTCCTTATACTTGCATAATAATTTATCTAGATCGTCTCTATCCCTACAAGCAAGAATATCTCTAGTTGTCTCCTCATTCATAACATAACCTTCTAGTACCTTAGGCAATTTATATCTAGGAAGGCTAGTTCTAGCAGGTGTTTCAGGGGTTTCAGTTTCAAGCTCATCATCAGATTTAACAACATCATGTTGTATTACTCTAGCAATTTGTTCATCAAGAAAATCACCAAGTGGCACATCATCATCATCAAGAAAGGTACTAGCATCATCATAAGCATTATCCATAGAAGAAGTAGCATAATCAATAACTTGCGACATATTAGAATTGATAGCATGTGGTGGTGTTGCAAGTTTACTTATAATAGAAGGTGAATCTAAAGAAGAACTGGATGGCAGTTCCTTACCTCCCCTCGTCTTAGAGGGATAAATCTTAGTCTTAGCATCCTTCAGATTCTTCATAGTGATAAATTGATAATAATCCCAAGTGACTCAACAAATATAGCTATGCTCCCCGGCAACGGCGCCAGAAAAAGGTCTTGATAACCCACAAGTATAGGGGATCGCAATAGTTTTCGAGGGTAGAGTATTCAACCCAAATTTATAGATTCAACACAAGGGGAGCCAAAGAATATTTGAAGGTATTAGCAGCTGAGTTGTCAATTCAACCACACCTGGAGATTAATTATCTGCAGCAACATGATCAGTAGCAAAGTAATATGATAGTTTTGATAATAGTGACAGCAGAACAATAATGGTAACAGTGATAACAGTAGTTTTGTAGCAAGTGCAATAGTGACGATAGCAGTAGTAACTTAGCAAGAACAATATAAGATAGATTCGTAGGCATTGGATCGATGACTTGTTGGATGATATTCATAATGTAGGCATATATTCCGTAAATAGTCATATGTGCTTATGGAAAGAACTTGCATGACATCTTTTGTCCTACCCTCCCGTGGCAGCGGGGTCCTATTGGAAACTAAGGGATATTAAGGCCTCCTTTTAATAGGGAACTGGAACAAAGCATTAAGACACGGTGAATACATGAACTCCTCAAACTACAGTCATCACCGGGAGTGGTCCCGACTATTGTCACTCCGGGGTTGCCGGATCATAACACGTAGTAGGTGACTATAACTTGCAAGATCGGATCTAGAACATGGATATAATGGTGATAACATAAACGGTTCCAGATCTGAAATCATGGCACCTGGGCCCATAGTGACAAGCATTAAGCATGGCAAAGTCATAGCAACATCAATCTTAGAACATAGTGGATACTAGGGATCAGGCCCTAACAAAACTAACTCGATTACATGATGAATCTCATCCAAATCCTCACCAACCAGTGAGCCTACGAAGGAATTACTCACTCCTGGTGGGGAGCATCATGGAATTGGCGATGGAGAAGGGTTGGTGATTACGAAGAACGAAGACCCCCCTCTCCGGGGCCCCAAACGGACTCTAGATCTAGCCTCCCAATGAAGAACAGGAGGTGACGGCGGCTCCGTTTTGTGGATCGTGATAATTCTTTATTCTTGATTTTTTCTGGAAAAATAGGATTTTATAGTGTCGAAGCGGAGCCACCTGGTGGGGATAACCCACCTGGGCGCTCCAGGAGGGGGCGCCCTGGTGGGTTGTGCCCACCCAGGTGCCCCCCTCCAGTGGATCTTGGCTCTAGAAATTCTTATCTATTGTATAAAAAATCCTCGCAAAGTTTTGTTCCATTCGGAGAACTTTTATTTCTGCACAAAAACAACACCATGATAGTTCTGCTGAAAACAACGTCAGTCCGGGGTTAGTTTCATTCAAATGATGCAAATTAGTGTCCAAACAAGAGGAAAAGCATTAGGAAAAGTAGATACGTTGGAGACGTATCAGGGTTCAGTTAGAGCCCAACGCCTCGCACACACGCGTGTACGTGTACGAGAGAAACGTGTAATCCCTCCATGCATCGCTCCGCCCCGACCACCCACCGTAACCGGGAACTCCCTGAAATTTTCCTCGCCCTCGCTTTTACCATGATTTTTTTCATCATGGACGACGGCCCAAAGAATGTCATGCAGGTGCATCTCCGGCCCGCCCAGGACGAAAAGCCCATCTTCTGTCATGATTTTTTGTCATAGAAGTAGGAGCCCACAAAATCTATGATGATACCGGGTTTTGTCACAATTATTGTCATAGAAGTGTCATAAGCATGACATAATTTTTTTCGTTCGGGCCAAAATGTCATGGATGTGTCTTTTTTTGTAGTGGTGGGACCAAAGCGAAGCAATAAGCAATAGATAATCTGTCAAGCCAACTCGGTGAGACCGAAGTGAATGCAATAGATCACAGAGCGCTGGCAAGGCCATCTCGATGGGACTGAGATACATATCGGTGTGACCGAACTATTAGGGTTTCTGGCAGTGGGTATGTCAAATGAACTCGGTGGCTCCGGATAGAAAGAATCGGTGGGGCCAAGTTTGGAATTAGGGTGTGTACATATTTGGATGGAGAGAGTGGATGAGGGTTTTGGAGCAATATCACTAAGCACTTTGTGAAAGTAGACCATTAAGCAACACCGCATCCCCTTTTAATAGTATCGGCTTTCCTATAGACTCAATGTGATCTTGGATCACTTAAATAGAAATGAAGAGTCTTAAGCTTTTGCCAATTTGTTTCCTTATCATTTTGAGCGGTCCACATCTCTAGTCCATGCCATGCCAATCATTGAACATCCTGGAATATTTATCTTGAATGGATATTAGTTCAATGCGCTATATGTTGTTATGAATTACCAAAACCACCCGGAGATTAGTTGCACTTTCGGGTTTCAATTGATTATGACAACAAAGTTGCTATCTATGATGATTATGGCGATGACATGTATGCTATAAAAAGTAACGATAATCATGATTTTAATGTTCAATTGGGTTTGCTTCGAAACAAAACCCTGCAATCAAATAGATTGTTCCAAGGGCGCCATATTCTAGGAGCCCAAGTTATGCTATTAAAAAGTCATTCCTCTAGCAATTCCGGTTTTAGCATTATGTTCCCTTTTTCAAACTCCACTTCTTTTCATATAGCAATCCTTGATCAAAGAGATAACAGTATCCATTTCAAAATATTTCTAACATATTCCTTAGTTCGGACCGACGATCAATCAAGTTTCATATGATAGTTATTTTGTTGAGTTTGCTCCCACTATTATGAATGAGAAGAAATTTGCTTATGTGGAGAGTAATAAAATTTCTATGCTTGTGGATCATGAAACGAATGCTTTATGTGATAGTTATATTGTCGAATTCATTCATGATACTACTAAAAATTATTATGAGAGAGAAACATATGCTTTTACGTTATGGAGATCCACTAATCCCTATGCTGCTAGGAGTAGGGATCGCAATGGGGACAATCCCCTATGGGGTTACCCACAACATCCCCATCCACATCTATTCCCTATCATCCCATCCCCATTTACATGAGTGGGGATGAAATTTCCCCATACCCATGCCCCACTGGGGAACGGGGCCCCATTAGGGTCCCCATCCCCATAAACAAATACTCATATACATAATATGACACCCTATAATCAACATACATACATGGTGTTGTCCTTGTCCTGCTAATGCCTATCTAGGTCATATTGACTTCTTGGTCATGGTGGCAGCTGAGGTGAGGATGTGAGATAGGTTTAAGGTTTTTTCATAGCTTTTTTTTTGCAAGTTTGTTTGTGAGTATTTTAAGGTTGATCGCAGTATCACAGTTACTAACCGGGTCCCCGATGGGTATTGGGTCTGGGGAGTAGGATATCATCCCCATCCCTGTTGTACCCTGTGGGGAATAAAATAGTTTGGTAAATATCCCCATGGGGATGTTTTTCGCCCATCCCCACCCCCTAATAGATGAAATCCCCACGGGTTTGGCGGGTATGGGGCCCCGTTGCCATCCCTAGCTAGGAGGAGGACTGTCGTGGACTACAGATTCCACACCAGGGAGCAATTAGACTTCTATGAGACTATTCTCCTTGATATGAGCCTAACAGTGACTGTCATGAGATGGGTCGATTGGGAATACATTGATGCATATCCTGACAACTTTCCCAATGTGCATGAGAACTTCAAGGAAATTGAGATTGATGAGTTCATTAGAATAAAGTTGACTGCATGAAATGACAAGCTCATCATGCAATTTTACTCCACTACACATTTCTATCCAGATGGTAAGATTGTGTGGATGACTGAAGGTATCATATGTCAGTCTTCGATAGCTAAATGGGCTACTTTGATTGGTTCTCCCAAGGATGGTGAGAATGATCTTGATGTCTACAACAAGCCCAAGATGGATCACAACTCCATGGATAACATGTACATTGCTATCCCTCCAGACTATGCTTCGAAACATATGTTTGGATCAGTATGCTACCTTCTGCCAGGGCTGGCCACTATTAACATCATCTTGAGGCACACTCTTATGGCCAAGTTTGGAGATGACAAGATGATTCAAGGCCACTCCATCAACATGTTGTATCGCATCGACAACTTCACAAGATTCAAGGTGATGGATCTCATAGTAGAGATAGTGAAGAGGACAACTCTCAAGTTGGTAGCAATGTATATCTGCTTGACCGTCCTCACGTGACGCTATAGCTAGAGAAAGAGGATTGCAAAGTGAAGATGGATCCCTATCATCCCACCTTGACTGCAGCACAGACTCGGACAAAGGCTACTAGAGCTGCCACCACTACTAGTCCTAGCTCTTCGACTACTCCAGTGCTCAAGAATAAGGCTTACAAGATGAAATATTGCTACCTCTTGAGCTTGTGTTGGTTATTTCCTTGAAGAGGAAAGGGTGATGCAGCAAAGTAGAGTAAGTATTTCCCTTAGTTTTGAGAACCAAGGTATCAATCCAGCGGGAGACAACGCGACAAGCCACCGAATACCTGCACAAACAAACACCAACTTGCACCCAACGCGATAAAGGGGTTGTCAATCCCTTCATGGTTATTTGCAAAAGTGAGATCTGATATAGATGGATAAACGGTAAAGTAATATTTTTGGTATTTTTCGTTTATGGAATGGAAAGTAAAAGATTGCAAAGAAAGCAAATCGGAAACTAAAATTATAGATCAGAAACTTTTATGATGGAAAATAGACCCGGGGCCCATAGGTTTCACTAGAGGCTTCTCTTAAGATAGAAATTATTACGGTGGTTGAACAAATTACTGCCGAGCACTTGATAGAAAAGCGCAAAGTTATGACGATATCTAAGGAAATGATCATGAATATAGGCATCACGTTCATCTCAAGTAGACCGAAACGATTCTACATCTACTACTATTACTCCACACATCGACCGACTCCTGTCTGCGTCTAGAGTATTGATACGTCTCCAACGTATCTATAATTTTTGATTACTCCAAGCTATATTATCTACTGTTTTGGACATTATTGGGATTTATTATACACTTTTATATTATTTTTGGGACTAGCCTACTAACCGGAGGCCCGGCCCAGAATTGCTGTTTTTTTGCCTATTTTAGGGTTTTGAAGAAAAGGAATATCAAACGGAGTCCAAACGGAATGAAACCTTCGGGACCGTGATTTTTGGAACGAACAAGATCCAGGAGACTTGGACCCTACGTCAAGCAACCAATAGGGAAGCCATGAGGTAGGGGGGCACGCCTACCCCCCCCAGGCGCGCCCTCCACCCTCGTGGGCCGCCTGTTGCTCCACCGATGTACTCCTTCCTCCTATATATACCTACGTACCGCCAAATGATCAGAAACGGAGCCAAAACCCTAATTCCACCGCCATAACTTTTTGTATCCATGAGATCCCATCTTGGGGCCTATTCCGGAGCTCCGCCAGAGGGGGCATCGATCACGGAGGGCTTCTACATCAACACCATAGCCCTTCCGATGAAGTGTGAGTAGTTTACCTCAAACCTTCGGGTCCATAGTTATTAGCTAGATGGCTTCTTCTCTCTTTTTGGATCTCAATACAATGTTCTCCCCCTCTCTTATGGAGAACTATTCGATGTAATCTTCTTTTTGCGGTGTGTTTTTTGAGACCGATGAATTGTGGGTTTATGATCAAGTCTATCTATGAACAATATTTGAATCTTCTCTGAATTCTTTTATGTATGATTGGTTATCTTTGCAAGTCTCTTCGAATTATCAGTTTGGTTTGGCCTACTAGATTGATCTTTCTTGAAATGGGAGAAGTGCTTAGCTTTGGGTTCAATCTTGTGGTTTCCTTTCCCAGTGACAGTAGGGGCAGCAAGGCACGTATTGTATTGTTGCCATCGAGGATAACAAGATGCGGTTTTTATCATATTGCATGAATTTGTCCCTCTACATCATGTCATCTTGCTTAAGGCGTTACTCTGTTCTTATGAACTTAATACTCTAGATGCATGCTGGATAGCGGTCGATGTGTGGAGTAATAGTATTGATTCTTGGAATAAGTGTAAAAATAGCCCTTCCGATGAACAAATTACTGTTGAGCAATTGACAGAATTGAGCATAGTATGAGAATATCTAGGTATGATCATGTATATAGGCATCACGTCCAAGACAAGTAGACCGACTCCTGCCTTAGAAATGATATTATGAATTTTAAGCAACTTGATCATGAACATGTTGCACAAGCTTGGGAGAGGATGAAATTAATGATACGTAATTGCCCAACGCATGGTTTGAATTTGTGGATGATTATACAAAATTTTTATGCCAGATTGAATTTTGCTTCTAGAAATCTTTTAGACTCGGCTGTGGGAGGCACTTTTCTGGAAATCACTTTAGGAGAAGCTACTAAACTCCTAGATAATATTATGGTTAATTATTCTCAATGGCACACTGAAAGATCTACTAATAAAAAAGTGCATGCGATAGAAGAAATTAATGTTTTGAGTGGAAAGATGGATGAACTTATGAAATTATTTGCTAATAAAAGTTTTTCTTCTGATCCTAATGATATGCCTTTGTCTACTTTGATTGAGAATAATAATGAATCTATGGATGTGAATTTTGTTGGTAGGAACAATTTTGGTAACAACGCGTATAGAGGAAACTTTAATCCTAGGCCTTATCCTAGCAATTCCTCTAATAATTATGGTAATTCCTACAACAATTCTTATGGAAATTATAATAAGATGCCCTCTGATTTTGAATCTAATATTAAAGAATTTATTACTTCGCAAAATAATTTCAATGCTTTGATTGAAGAGAAATTGCTTAAGACTGATGAGTTGGCTAGGAACGTTGATAGAACTTCTCTTGATGTTGATTCCTTGAAACTTAGATCTATTCCACCTAAGCATGATATCAATGAGTCTCTCAAAGCCATGAGAATTTCCATTGATGAGTTAAAAGAAAGAACCACTAGGATGCGTGCTAAGAAAGATTCCTTTCTAAAAGCGTGTTCTTCTAGTTTCCATGAAAATAAAGATGAAGATCTAAAAGTTATTGATGTGTCCCCTATTAAATCTTTGTTTTGCAATATGAATCTTGATAATGATGGGACTGAATATGATCCACCTTTACCTAGAAGGCGTTCCAAAAATTCAGAGTCTTTAGATCTTGATGCTAAAATTGTTAAAAGTGGGATTGAAGAAGTCAAAACTTTAAATAGCAATGAACCCACTATTTTGTATATCAAGGAATTTAATTATGATAATTGCTCTTTGATAGATTGTATTTCCTTGTTGCATTCCGTGCTAAATTCCCCTCATACATATAGTCAAAATAAAGCTTTTACCAAACATATCGTTGATGCTTTGATGCAATCTTATGAAGAAAAACATGAGTTGGAAGTTTCTATCCCTAGAAAACTTTATGATGAGTGGGAACCTACTATTAAAATTAAAATTAAAGATCATGAATTCTATGCTTTGTGTGATTTGGGTGCTAGTGTTTCCACGATTCCAAAGACTTTGTGTGATTTGTTAGGTTTCCGTGATTTTGATGATTGCTCTTTAAACTTGCACCTTGCGGATTCCACTATTAAGAAACCTATGGGAGGAATTAATGATGTTATTATTGGTGCAAATAGGAACCATGTGCCCGTAGATTTTATTGTTCTTGACATAGATTGCAATCCTTCATGTCCTATTATTCTTGGTAGACCTTTCCTTAGAACGATTGGTGCAATTATTGATATGAAGGAAGGAAATATTAGATTCCAATTTCCGTTAAGGAAAGGCATGGAACACTTTCCTAGAAAGAAAATCAAATTACCTTATGAATCTATTATGAGAGCCACTTATGGATTTCCTACCAAAGATGGCAATACTTAGATCTATCATTGCTTTTTATGCCTAGCTAAGGGCGTTAAACGATAGCGCTTGTTGGGAGGCAACCCAGTTTTTTTTATTCCTTGCTTTTTGCTCCTGTTTAGTAATAAATAATTTATCTAGCCTCTGTTTTGGTTGTTTTTGTGTGTTTAATTAATGTTTGTGCCAAGTAGAACCGTTGGGAAGACTTGGGGAAAGTCTTGTTAATCTTGCTGTAAAAAACAGAAACTTTAGCGCTCACAAGAACTGCTGCCATTTTTATTTGGAAAGTGCTACTTAGTTAATTCTTTTTTCAGATGATTAATATATAAATTCCTCACGTCCATCAATTTATTTTAGAATTGTTGGGGTTACATATCTTGCACTAGCTATAGATTACTACAGACTGTTCTGTTTCTGACAGATTCTATTTTTCGTGTGTTGTTTGCTTATTTGGATGAATATATGGCTAGTAAAATAGTTTATAAACCATAGAGAAGTTGGAATACAGTAGTTTTAACACCAATATAAATAAAGAATGCGTTCATTACAGTACCTTGAAGTGGTCTTTTGATTTCTTTCACTAACGGAGCTCACGAGATTTTCTACTTTAAGTTTTGTGTTGTAAAGTTTTCAAGTTTTGGGTAAGGATTTGATGGATTATGGAACAACGAGTGGAAAGAGCCTAATATTGGGTATGCCCATGGCACCCCCAAGATAATATAAGGAAACCAAAAAGGCAAAGCTTGGGGATGCCCCGGAAGGCATCCCCTCTTTTGTCTACTTCCATCGGTAACTTTACTTGGAGCTATATTTTTATTCACCACATGATATGTGTTTTGCTTGGAGCGTCTTGTATGATTTGAGTCTTTGATTTTTAGTTTACCACAATCATCTTTGATGTACACACCTTTTGATAGAGACACACATGATTCGGAAATTATTAGAATACTCTATGTGCTTCACTATTATCTTTTGAGTTATATAGTTTTGCTCTAGTACTTCACTTATATCTTTTAGAGCACGGTGGTGGATTTATTTTATAGAAACTATTGATCTCTCATGATTCACTTAGATTATTTTGAGAGTCTTAAATAGCATGGTAATTTGCTTAAATAATCCTAATATTCTAGGTATTCAAGATTAGTAAAAACTTTCTTATGAGTGTTTTGAATACTAAGAGAAGTTTGATGCTTGATGATTGTTTTGAGATATGGAGGTAGTGATATTAAAGTTGTGCTAGTTGAGTAGTTGTGAAATTGAGAAATACTTGTGTTGAAGTTTGCAAGTCACGTAGCATGCACGTATGGTAAACATTATGTAACAAATTTGAAACATGCGGTGTTCTTTGATTGTCCTCCTTATGAGTGGCGGTCGGGGACGAGCGATGGTCTTTTCCTACCAATCTATCCCCCTAGGAGCATGCACGTAGTGCTTGGTTTTTGATGACTGGTAGATTTTTGCAATAAGTATGTGAGTTCTTTATGACTAATGTTGAGTCGATGGATTATACGCACTCTCACCCTTCCATCATTGCTAGCCTCTTCGGTACCGTGCAATGCCCTCTCTCACATTGAGAGTTGGTGCAAACTTCGCCGGTGCATCCAAACCCCGTGATATGATACGCCCTTTCACACATAAACCTCCTTATATCTTTCTCAAAACAGCCACCATACCTACCTATTATGGCATTTCCATAGCCATTTCGAGATATATTGCCATGCAACTTTCCACCATCCCATTTATCAGGACAGATTAATCATTGTCATATTGTTTAGCATGATCATGTAGTTGACATAGTATTTGTGGCAAAGCCACCGTTCATAATTCTTTCATACATGTCACTCTTGGTTCATTGCATATCCTGGTACACCGCAGGAGGAATTCATATAGAGTCATACCTTGTTCTAGTATCGAGTTGTAATCATTGAGTTGTAAATAAATAGAAGTGTGATGATCATCATTTAATAGAGCATTGTCCCAATAAAAAAAGAGAGAGAAAGGCCAAAAATAGAAGGCCCAAAAAAAGAGAGAAATGAAAAGGGACAATGCTACTATCTTTTTTCCACACTTGTGCTTCAAAGTAGCACCATGATATTCATGATAGAGAGTCTCTTGTTTTGTCACTTTCATATACTAGTGGGAATTTTTCATTATAGAACTTGGCTTGTATATTCCAACAATGGGCCTCCTCAAGTGCCCTAGGTCTTCGTGAGCAAGCAAGTTGGTTGCAAACCCACTAATTTCTTTTGTTGAGCTTTCATACATTTATAGCTCTAGTGCATCTGTTGCATGGCAATCCCTACTCCTTGCATTAACATCAATCTATGGGAATCTCCATAGCCCATTGATTAGCCTCGTTGATGTGAGACTTTCTCCTTTTTTGTCTTCTCCACATAACCCCCATCATTACACTCTATTCCACCCATAGTGCTATATCCATGGCTCACGCTCATGTATTGCATGAAGGTTCATAAAGTTTGAGATTACTAAAGTATGAAACAATTGATTGGCTTGTCATCGGGGTTGTGCATGATGAGAGCATTCTTGTGTGACGAAAATGGAGCATGACTAAACTATATGATTTTGTAGGGATGAACTTTCTTTGGCCATGTTATTTTGAGAAGATATAATTTCTTAGTTAGTATGCTTGAAGTATTATATGTCAATATTAAACTTTTATCTTGAATCTTTTGGATCTGAATATTCATGCCACAATTAAGAAGAATTACACTGAAATTATTCCTAGTAGCATTCCACATCAAAAATTCTGTTTTTATCATTTACCTACTCGAGGACGAGCAGAAATTAAGTTTGGGGATGCTTGATACGTCTCCAACGTATCTATAATTTTTGATTGCTCCATGCTATATTATCTACTATTTTGGACATTATTAGGATTTATTATACACTTTTATATTATTTTTGGGACTAACCTACTAACCGGAGGCCCAGCCCAGAATTGCTGTTTTTTTGCCAATTTTAGGGTTTCGAAGAAAAGGAATATCAAACGGAGTCCAAACAGAATGAAACCTTCGGGAACGTGATTTTTGGAACGAACAAGATCCAGGAGCACTACAAAAAAAATACACTTCTGTGATGATACGTGTTTGTCACAGTAGGTCGCTTTTTTTGTCATGCATGTACATCCATGACAAATTTATGACAGAATCAAGATAGTCATACCTGTGCTGTCGTAGAAGTGTTCCATGACATTACCAAAATTATCATCACGGAAGTGTCCACTTCCATGACGATAAATCGCGCGTCACAGAAGTGCTTTCTTCAAGGGTGACCGACACGTGGTGTCCACCGTAACGGAACGCCATTAAGCTATCGGGCCAGGTTTTGGATCCGATAACCCATTAACAGCACCGACCAATGGGGATTTTCCACGTGTAAAATCATCATTGGCTAGAGGAAACACATGTCGGCTCATCGTTGGGACAGATGTCATCCAGTCATTGGACAGGAGGCACCTATGATAGGTCGACACGTGGCACGACCCAACAGTGGCCCATTCCGGTGAAAAAGGTCGGCCCAGTAAAAATTAGCAGGCCGGCCCATATAAGGTCTACTTGTGTCAGGTCCATTTAAGCCCACGGCCCATACGAGATGTGCCAATTCGGCCTGTTAAATATTTGACACCATTGCAGCCCATCGTCAGTTCGAGCCCGTTAACAGCCCGCTATATATTTGGGCTCAATATCGGCCCGATGAGATTTCGGCCTGTTAATGACCCATTTAATGGATGGGCCAATTTTCAGGATGTACATCTTTCGGCCTTTTAGCGACCCATTTAAATGTTGGGCTAATTTCCGGCCCGGTGTGTCTTTCAGCCTGTTGACGGCCCATAAATCTGATGGGCCATTTGTAGTCGGACCTGAGTTTCGGCCTTTTAGCGGCCCATTTAAGTGTTGGGCCAATATCTGGCCCGGTGTCACTTTCAGCCCGTTGAAGGCCCATAAATCAGTTGGGCCCATTGTAGTCGGACCTGAGTTTTGGCCTTTTACGACCCATTTAAGTGTTGGGCCAATTCCCAGCCCTGTGTGCCTTTCGGCCTGTTAACGGACCATAAATGAGTTGGGCCATTTGTAGTCGGACCTTAGTTTTGGCCTCTTAACGGCCCATGCCCTTCATGGTCCAATACCAGCCCGGTTTCTCTTTCGGCCTGCTAAAGGCCCACAACACAGTTGGGCCATTTACAATATGACCTGACTTTCGGCCTCTTAGCGGCCGATGCTCTTCATGGTCCAATACAAGCCCGCTGTCTCTTTCGGCCTGCTAAAGGCCTACAGTATAGTTGGGCCATATATGGCCCAAACTTAGTAACGGCCTGTTAATGGCCCGTGAAATAAATTGGGGCCACCTGTTGCCCGCTTCGATGTCGTCCTGTTAACGACCCGGGAGGTAAGAGGGCCGACCATTAACTTTTGGCCTAGTAACGGCCCATTAACTTAATGGGCCCACTAAAGTTCGTTCATGTCTTTAGGCCAAATTAGATAATTTGAGCCCATTACGATGAGCAAAGGTACAACATATAGGGAATAACGTTGCACATCCAGAATACAGGAAATTACATCCACTGGGCAATCAAAGATTGATGCCAGTGCAAATAAATGAGCAGAACCTAACCATCTACAACGTCCCAATCTGCAACCTCAGCACAGATGACGCCCATAAGCATGTGGGCAAGTTCTTGCTGCTTTGCCACACTGTCTCTGAAAACATTGATCAGTTGTTGTGTCGCACGACTCTGCACCTCTGATTCATCCACCATTTCCATCATTGCTTCAGCCTTAATTGGTTCACAAATATACATTTATTCCGTCGCATTCGAGACACAGGATACTGAACAGATTCAGATGGCGATTTTGGCAGGCTTGTATTATTGATAGTGGAGAGTGTCTTGACCACTGCATCATAACATAAATTAGGACAGGAACCAAACATATTAATCATGAGTTATTGCCATATTACCTGGCCTAGATTTACTAGAAAGAAACAATGGGGTTGCCTTGCTGTTTTCAGAGTTTGTCTTCTTATCTTCAGCAGCCTACACAAAATTAACACACTAGCATTGCTATCATTGGCCAAGTCAGATAATAGGAAAGCAACATTGACACAACGAATGTTTGGACAACTAGCCTACAGCAAATTAACACAATATGGCACAGCTATCATCAGCCAGGTAAGGTAATACGAAAGCAACATTGACACAATGAATGAATGGGCAACCAGAGAAGCACTACAATTCAGTAATGTGCGTGATATGAGATAGCACATTCATGCAGCTTAGTACGCAAAACTACCAGGCAATTTTCCTTACAAAAATCAACATTGGCGCCTTTAACATTTTGCTACAACTAATTTTAGATTAGATAAAGGTTAGATTCAGGCCGATTAACAAAACACATGCTGGTGTAAAATATAGTGATATACAACAGGTACTTACATCAGCACTGGAGCATAGAGAATTCCCGCAAGATATTTTCCTCGAATATGATCCCAATGGAGGAAGTCATGTATCGTTTAACCTTATTTTCTAAAAGAGAGACGGGTAAGAAACATGTAGAAAATATGATCAGAATGCTATAAAATTTCATGATGCGAGGATACGCACACGCTTCTTAGAATGGAGTTGACATTCTTTTGCTGGACTGGAGCGGACTAGTTCTTTGGCCACTGGAATCTGCTTATTATCAGTGGGAGTTGGGTTTCTCTGTGCTGGAGTAGTATATATGAAAAATGGAGTTGGTTTATTATCTCCTGGCATTTGGATCTTTTGCAAAGACCTGGTTTGTAACCCTTCAGATTCTAACATAGCCATCTTCCCCTTGCATGCCTTATATAGAAGAATGGTGATTCAGTTATAAAACATGCTACAGTAGAGATGGAATAGGAACTGAAGAATAGAAAGGCATGACATATTGACATGTATTCACTCCATCCGGAAATAAATGGATGGGTCTAGGCGTATTTCAGTTCTAGATACATCCAGTTTTATCCATTTCTGCGACATTTAATCCAGACAGAGGAAGTATGATGTAAGAGCTAGGGATACGATAGGACAACACAGTAAAAAACACTGAAAAACCCACTGCAGAACCAAAGTATTCAAACCCACTGATATGAGATAGTACACTCATGCAGCTTAGGATGCAAAACTACCAGGCAGTTTTCCTTGCAAAAATCAACATTGTGGCCTTTAATCATACATTTTGCTACAACTAAATTTAGATCAGATAAAGGTTGGGTTCACGCCGATTAACAAAATACATGCTGATGTAAAAATATAGTGATATACAACAGGTACTTACATCTACAATTGAGCACAGAGAATTCCTGCAAGAATCTTTCCTCATAAACGATACCATTGCAGAAAATCTTCTATCTGTTAAGCTTATTTTCTAAAAGAGAGATGGGTAAGAAACATGTAGAAAATATGATCAGCATGCTATAAAATTTCATGATGCAAGGATACGCACACGCTTCTTAGAATTGAGTTGACATATTTTTGCTGGACTGGAGCGGACTAGTTCTTTGGCCACTGGAATCTCCTTATTATCAGTAGGAGTTGGGTTTCTCTGTGCTGGAGCAGTATCTTTAAAAACTGGAGTTGGTTTATTATCTCCTAGCATTTGGATCTTTTGCAAAGGCCTTGTTTGTAACCCTTTAGATTCTAACATAGTCGTCTTCCCCTTGCATGCCTTGTATAGAAGAATGGTGCTTTAATTATAAAACATGCGGCGGCAGAGAGATGGAATAGGTACTGAAGAATAGAAAGGCATGACATATTGACATGTATTCCCTCCATCCGGAAAAAAATGGATGGGTCTAGGCGTATTTCAGTTCTAGATACATCATTTTTTATCCATTTCGGCAACATATAATCCGGTCGGAGGGAGTATGGTGTAAGAGCTAGGGATACGACAGGACAACACAGCAAAAAAACACTAGTTGAATGTAAAACTGTATGCTAGCAGAATACATACAGAAATAACTAAGGCAACATACACGTGTATGATTGGGAAAATAAGATGGCATTGCAACAGAGCACTAGAACAACACTTCAATGTAAAAAACATGGTATGGTAGACAGATGAAGTACATACTGATGAATAACAATGCATAAGATATTCAGAAGCATGATGTCCAAATTAAGCAGATGGCATTGCGATAGAGTAGAATGACAGTACTTAAATTTGAAAACATGTTATAATGAATGGAATAGGTACTGAAAAACAGGAAGGCATGACATATTTACATGCATGATCACCATGCTAAGTACATGGCATTGCAACAGAGTAGATACACTCCAGGACATTATATGCATGTTGTACCCATATCATAGGCCAAGTTAGAGCAAGGACCTTGTGGGGTGAAGAGGATTCATCATCTTTCTGCAAGTGTCCTGAAGAACTGCCTTTACATGTTCCATCATATTGGGTATCATTGACATCAAGTTTATTGGCCTTTACATTGCTCCGTGAGGTTCTTGTGGATATATCAGTGTGTGCAATTATATCTGACATGCATGGAAGACAACTAGTAGTTAGATTTATGTAATGAGTGCCTATAGGAGACGACATAAATAGTAGGACTGGGGTTAACTAGCAGCAACAGGTCTCATAAACTAAAGGGAGAACACAGATGAAAGCTACAGAATATGTATCGTTTGTACTCAAGATTAACTAGATGACACATAAAAGTATTAAAGAACAACATAGGAAATACTAGAAATGGTATAATACTATAATCACCAGCCTGTGGGATAGCATTGGCTGATGGATGATAACTATGGAACAGTGTTACCTAAAGAACAAGTATCTTAGCTGAACTATGGAACAACGTTAACTCCTAAACAAGACCCGTAAGAGATCAGCATGAATATACAGTGAAATGTGATGATCTATTTTCCATGCTTAGATGAATAACAAAGCCATAAATGTTGCACACAAGTAAGCTGAGGGTACAACCTATCTGGCTGCCATCCATAGGAGTGAGCATCATGTGCTGACTTGTCGATGGCCCTGCAGTTGTTGTGGCTGTGCATGTCGGGCACGCGCATTCGATGCAGGGAACTGTTGAGTGGGGACTATAGCTCCCTTCTGGTGTATGCTTCCCTTGTTGGAGCAGCTGTGGTGAGTCGGAAGACGGTGTGTCTGAAGATGCAGATAACACATAATGTTAAGAACGACATATCTCTTTGATCTGAAGAAATACACTAAGAGATCAACAGCAAGGTACGAGAGTGGTCACACGTCTGTTGACTGAAGACTAAATTGGGGTCACACGATTTTATTTTATTTTGGTACTGTCCGATCTACGCCGGATGGCTGGCCGTCTTGTGCCTCCCAGCTGACACTGTTTGGAATCTTCCCCGAAGAGCCAGCGACCAATGGCAGAGCAGCCTGCCTCCGCCGTCTGTGGCCCCGGCCAAAACCCCGCTCCCCGCCCCACCGCACTACCGTGGTTACGCCGCCCCCGGGCCAATCCACAAAGACTCCCCGTCATCCAGATCCGGTGGTGGCAGTACCTTAAACCCACGCAACTCTAAAAGATAGCCATCTAAGCGCTGCTTCCACAGTGAACTTTGCGGCCCCGCACCCTTACGTTAGACACCAGCCAACCGGCAGCCTAGGAGCTCCGCCGCCTCGAGGGGTGTTGCTTCCCATTGCAAATCGATTGGCCCAGAATAAAAATTCAGACAACTGATGCCTAAATAAAGTGATTTGGGATGAGGGTGCGACCTATCTGGCGGCATGGTGAAGTAGGCAGGTCCAGCTGCCGAGTCGGTGAGGCCGGCGCGGTTGCGGTGGCGACTGGCGGCAGGGAAAGAGCGATGTCGCGACGGTCGAAGGCTACGCCGAAGTAGTGACAGGACTCTGGATGGATCCGAAGTTGGAGCCGCTCCGGCGCCATGAACAACGGCGGGGGTGAATCGGCTCCGGTACGGTTCACGCGGCCATCGTCGAGGCAGCACCAGCAGCACGGAGTAAGAGGCACATGGCCCAGTGCACGACGGCAAATGGACAGCATCTCCGGCATTAGGGAGGAGGGAGGCTATGAAATTGGTGCGGTGGGGGCACCATGGAGGTGGGGCTGAGGTTTCGCGGCTCGGGAGAAGGGAGCTTCCCGGGGAGAAGGTGATTTGGCGCCCACGAGGTTTGAATGGGGGCGGGCGGGGGGAATTGGGAGGGGAGTGGAACCATGTCTTATGGACGCATTTGTCTGAAATGTGAGGGGGAGTTACAGTTCTACCCTTTCCTATAGGCTTCTCGGCTTGGGTCTGTGTACTGAGGGTCGGAGATAGTAGAGTAACTTTGCTTCTCTGGGCGGGAGCGATTTCGGGCGAGGAGGGCGTGTTTTGAACTATAGTGGGCGCGAGCGATTACGGGCGAGGAGAGCGTGTTTTGAAATAGTGGGCGCGAGCTATTTCGGGCAAGGAGAGCGTGTTTTCCCGACCATGGTTTATGAATTATTCGGCACATGTCATTTCGGCCGAGGAGAAGGCGCGCTTGGATGAAGTTACGAACCTACCCTCGATGTACAACGGGCCAATTGATGCGTGTCCCACATAGGACGGTAATTTCGCGTCTCCCATTTATTTGCTCGGGCGAATTCCACCGAGCAGAGAGGATGTTTAACGGTTCGTTCAAATTTTGGGAGAACGAGCATCCACGTCTACCTTACCAAGTCGATTCGGATCAAATTTTGAAATATTAGCTTGCCACTTCTTTTTTAGATGGAGAGATGATGCTCGGGAGTAATGTGTTTTTACATGCTCATTGCTAGTGATTTACTATATGACAAATAGTTGACCCACTCAAAAACGGGAATCAAACCCAAAATGAAATATCTCGATTCAATGAAATAGCTCGTTCACTAGGTCAAAATAAATCCAAAATTGAACACCTCAATCGAGTAGCATGTTGTACAGTACTATAGTACTCCATGAACATGTTGAAAGTCAAATTAATGAACTTGTTTGATATACGCATATATCTGTTCATGTGTTGATTGCAGACAACATGTCCTCCAATTTGAATATTTGAATGTAAGTTTATATCGAAACATGGTTTATATCAGTCTTTGATGCATAAAACGCGACCTCCCCCTCTCCCAGACTCCTGTTCTCTCTCTCTCTCTCTCTCGCCAACAATCTTCAATTCTGTCTCACGCATCCGACACAAAAACCTTGTTCGTCCCTCTCCCTTTCTCTCCATCTCTCTCTCTCTCTCTCTCTCTCTTTGTGTGTGTGTGGGGGGGGGGGTCTTTCTAGTTCGCATGCATATATACACCATCTATAGGTCTCTCTCGCACACTATGTATGATACTCTAGCTAGTCCAAGCTAGATATCTTGGGTGCACTCATCGTACGCACACAGATTCCTTGGCTGTTTGCCTGTAACTCTCTCACGCACCACTATGTCGTCTCGGAGCTCTTCCCCCCTCTCTCAAACTCTCCATCCACTTGGGTCACACATACACATGCATATCTCGCTCGCACTCGATAGGCCCATCTAAAACTCTATCTCTCCCCCTCGTTCTCTCTCCATCTCACACGCGCACACACACAATCTCATGTCCAGCTAGCCAAGTATGATGGTCTCTCACTAAATTGTAGGCACACACAGTCCCCCTATATGTATATGACTAGCTAATCTTAGTCTCCATCACAAACATGTGCATGGTCTATCTCGATTTCTCTTGGGGCATCTTTCTATCGCGCACGCACTCCCTCGATCTCCAACCCATATAGTCCCCTCACGATCTCGACGGGATCTCTCTATCGCAAACACACCCTCTCTCCCTCCTCATGTGTCCATGCCAGCCATGTGTCCCTCTCGACCTTTGTTCCTTGTTGGCCACACCTCTATTGGACATGTGCTACAGGGGTGTCTCTCTCCGTTGCAAGCAATCACACACTAGCTATCTTCGTGTATCTCCTCGCCTCGCTTTTCCATCTCGGAGATGCATGCGTGATATGTTCGCATAAGAAACAAAAAAACACACTCTCTCTCTAATTTATCGTTTGTTGTCACTTTCTCTTTCACACACATACTCTTTTTGCACACTTACTCCTCCTTCACACGCACTTGATCTGTCTCGACTGAGGCACTCTCCTCGGTCCATAGCATATAGCTTTATTGAAAAGTCAAAGATCACAAAGTTTGACCATGTACGTGGAGAAAAAGAATTACATCTAGTACGGCAAACATATGCCATTAGATTCACCATGAGATGTAGTTTTGTATGATGTATCTTTGGTATTGTAGATATAAATAACATTTGCGTAAACCTGATCAAAGTTTCCAAAGTTTGACTTCTAAAAAATTTACATGCACTGCATTATCGAGCGGATGGAATATCTCTTTCCCCCTCTCAGCTATCTGACCCACCACTCAGCCTTATCGGGGCTCCTCAATCTCTCTCAAACTTTATTGGTCAGTTTGGTTCATAACCTGACCCTCATGCCTTGATGGCCGGTACTGCCTGGTGTGGACGTGAGAAGTAAAATATTTATGCCTGGCCAGGCTTGTGTGGTGCTAAAGCGTTTGGTTCATTCTTGGGCCAGGCAAAGCATCAACGTCCCATCAATCAATCCATGCATCAATTATTTAATGCTAATATCCATCCATGTTGCTGTTAGCCTCGTGGCCACACGACCAGGCACGACCAGGCTTTCGAAATCGGTTGCCTGGGCCAGGCCACCTGCAGTGTCTGGAGTTCAGCCAGGCTAATTAAAGTGCAAGGGAACCCAAGCTAGGCGGGCTTTCTTTTTCACAGGGTAGCAACCAAACAAGCGTGCATGAAATCCAGCCACAACCCCAGGCCAGGCAAAAGATGCTCAGGACACAAGCCAAACTGGCCTTATATCTCCCTGGTTCACACATACACATGTCTCGCTCGCGCTATACATATAGACCCATCGAACACTCTCTGCCCTTGTTCTCTCTCCATGTGACACGCACCCCCCTAAGTACCATAATCCCTCAATCCATCATAGGTGCAAGCACTCCCCCCACCTAAGTATGATTATCTCTTACTAGCCAACAGGCACATGCGTATTGTCTCCTTCCATCCATACGTCTATCTTGATATCTCTCGAGGCATCTTCTATCACGCACACACCTTGTCACTCAATCTCCCACCCATCTAGTCCCATCACGATCTCCAGGGGATCTCTCTATGACAAACATACACTCTCTCCTCCCCATGTCTACATTTTCTCCGTACGTCTCTCTCGACCTCTGTCCCTTGTTTGTCAGACCCCTCTTGGCCACGTGCTAGGGGTATGTCTCTCTTGGTTCCAAACAACCACACACTATCTCCTCACCTTGCCTCCGTTGTCAAAGATGCATGTGTGATATGTTTGCATAAGACACGCACGCTTTTTCTCTACTTTTATCGTGTGTTGTCCATGTCTCTTTCACACACGCACACACACTTTTTTCACTCTCTCTCTCTCTCTCTTGTTAGGGACTCTGTCACGTCCATAAGCATATGGATGTTTTGAAAAGTCAAACCTCAGAAACGTTTGACCAGGTATATGTGGAGAAAAACATTTACATCTGGAACGATCATTAGATTCATCACAACATGTACTTACTTCATACTATCATTTATCTTTGGTATTGTAGATATAAGTAATTTCTTTATAAACTTGGTCAAAGTTTCAAAAGTTTGACTTAAAAAAATGTTGGAACTACATTATCGAACGAAGGGAGTAGCTCTTTCTCTCTCTCTCTGCTATCTCTCACGGGCCTCCCCTCTCACTCTAACTCTCTATACCAACGGATTATACGCTCATTGTGTCAGCGTATAGCTCCGTATATTGTTTAGTTGACCATTCAATCAATCCACATGCTGCCTTGTCAGCTCGTGTCCTGTATCTTCGTGTGCTGGCCCATGTGGCAGTGGGTGAAAATAAGTAAACTAGAGGCCCATCTGACACGCGGTGAAGTAAACAAAGTTGAAACCACTTGGGGTAGCACCCCGCGCGCTAGTAAATTGAGGGCACATTGAGGACAAACTTCTTGCGCGCGAAGGACGCACTCGCGCACAATTCACCACTGCGCGGCGGCATGCACAGAAGGACGCACTCGCGCACACCCAGCACACAACACACACCAGCACACGTGTACACATCTAGGAGTAGAAGGCCGTGGAAAAATCTGGCGCGATGGCCGCTGCCGGAGCCGTCCACCCCCAATCTTGGTGTTCCGTGCAATGCACGGGCATCTACGCACGGGAAATTATGTCGAACAGGGCTAGTTGTAAGCAGGCTAGCTCTACAACCATGATGATAGTGACTGCAGACGGTGAGGCTGACTATGGTATGCCGAACACGGCGCCTATACTCAAGTGTCATCTCCGGCGCAGGGTCTTGTCACTTCACTGTGAGGAGCAACATGTAATAATTTGACCAACGGATAGTACAGTGCTAGTACTCCTACTACTACTCCGACATTGGTAGTACTACTACTAGTACTAGTAGCACCACCGTCTAGATTTAGGAGTACTACCATGTCCATCTGGGTTTTTGTATTTGACTAGCAATATCTAGTAATGCATGTCACCAAAAATGTACTACTTCCTCTGTAAATAAATACATGGTGTTTTATTCCTATCGGCGAGAGAACTTAATGTTTTTTTGCTACTCCTAACTAGAGTACTAATAGGATTACATGCAATGAACTAAACACGGCATGTCATGTTTGGTAGTCTCAAGTCATTTAAAGCATGCACGGCCCACATCTCTCATTGGTTGATATGTCACGAAATAAGAAACAAGGAGGGAGTTAATGCACCGTGCCTAAGTATTTTGGGATTATTTGGTTTTCGTAAGGTGACTTACACAAAAATTTTGTTTACATGCATTAACATTTTATTAGTTAAATCAAAGGTCAAAACTTGGCGCAGAATGCAAAGGGGACCAATAAACCAGTAAACATCAAACTTCTCTCATTTGTCCCCAACTAGAGGTCCGGTGAGATGACTATACTGCACCGACACGGACGGGGACGCAACTTCATTGACTTATGGCAACTGCCTTTGGGTGAATGACACGTGGCCCCAGGGGGTGGCTGGCCCACCTATCATATAGCCAAAGGCAGGTGCAGTAGAGGGCCGAGGAGTAGTACAAAATCCTATGCACCAACGCACGCTAACCAAGGGCTGAGTGATCACTCGAATCGCAAGATCAGTTGACTAGAAGCTACGCTAGACCCATGGAGGCGATGAGCGCAAGCATCAGCCGGCTGTGCCAGATGGTCCACGACGCCGGCCTGCGGCCCGGCACCGAGGAACGTCTCCAGGTAGTATTTCTTGAGGCCGCCAGGGCGAGGGGCCGCTTGGACGACAGCTTCGTCTCCTTGTTCGACGAGGTCCTCATCGGTTTCCTCGACAAGTTCACCGTCATCAAGAAGCTTGTGGACGACTTTGACGTAAGCCTCCAGCCGATGCGCCCAGGCTCTGCGATGCCCGCCACCCTCAACGGCCACTATGGAAACAACCTCTTTGACGCACTGGTGGCTCTACGACTGCCCGATGTCGTGCCAGAAAATGTCCACCTCGAGGTCGCGCTCGCCGCGCAGCACTTGGCGCAGCAAGACACCATCGACATAATCACCCACGTCTATGCGCAAATCGTCCACAAGGAAAACTACATGCAAGAGGAGGACGATAGGACGCTGGCCTTCTTGGAGCGCAGGGCAACCTTGGACGGCACTGTTCGGAAGCACGTTGAGCTCGCCGCCAACGCTGCTGCTCCTCACACGTCGGTTGGTGACCCGGAGCACTAGGGCGTGAGGATGTCGTTGAACGTTGATGGATTCGTATGTATTTTCATCTTTCCGTCAAATCCATGTAGTAGTATATGATACTACAGTAATTATCATACCTTTCGCATCAACTTCATAATTTTCGTACGTACTCCATGCATGAACGGCGCCAGCATTACTCTAGGAAAAATCATTATTTTCTATCTATCGGTCGCGCCATGGAGCAGAACCAAATTTTACAAGTTACGAGTTCAAAAGGAAAAGCCTGTCGTGTTCGCGTCGCACCCCCACACGGTTGGTCCAACAAGCTGCTCAAGAGGGAATGCGTGCGGTGTTGCATTTTCACTTACAAGTGGGACCGCAGTTGAGCAAACCGACTATCGGCAAACTCCCACCCCGCCCACCGCGCGATGGCTGAGAAAACAGGAGGGAGAAGAGATGGTTGTAGCATGGACTCCAAGAAAATTGGTGTCGGATGGGACTCGTATGGGTGGCGTGTGCCGTACTGCTAGACGTGAATGCTACTGAGTTATGGCCCATGCCACCCCACTATATCGAGCCTATATCGAGGTACGTAGAACAAATTTCCTGCAGTCCGTGCTCAGCCCTCCTCTATCTCTCTACTCAGCCAGCTAGCGGACGCGCGAAGCCCATCGTCTGGTTGCTCACATGCGGCCCCACATGTCAGTGAAAACGCAAGAGGACCCACTGAACCTGCACATCTTTCACCTCGACGTGCTGGTGATGAAAAACAAATCCAATAAAGATCTCCGGTGGCCGCTTTTGGAGTTACTCAAGAGTAGTAAGATTCTATTTATAGTTTAACCCAAGATGCACATCTCGTGGCTTCAACTACCACTCTATTTTCATTCATGACACGACCTGGATGCTGGATGTCCCATGTGTCGGCAAAAGGAGGAAGAACCTGACCAAATCTTCGGTTCTGCTCTCGGATGAGATTAGTGCACTTGTTGATACTCCTACTAGAATAGAGGCTAGACATGAGACTAGATGCGAGGAAGCAACGTCTACTTCTTTACACTCGAAGAAGAAAGAAGCACGCAAGATCGAGCCTCCGCAGATCAACAATGAATGCATCGAGAAGGCACTAATCCAACTTACAGGAGTAGTAAAATGTATTCTTGTGGTTCTTGTTTTCTTTGGTCTTGCTTTTCTAGTCAAAATTATCATTGGAGTTCGTGTAAAACGGAGGTGCGTTTGGGGTCGTGCATTGGAGTTGGCCTTACAAGTGGGACCGCAGTTAAGGAAACCGACTATCGGCAAACCCCCACCTCGCCCGCCGCGCGATGGCTGAAGTTAGAGAAACGACGAGGTTGAAGAGATTGCTCTAGCACGGACTCCAAGAAATAATATGGTGTCAGATGGATGTCGTGGTGGTGGCGTGTGCCGTACTCCTGGACGTGAATGCTTGTTCTGGCCCGTGCCACCCTACTACTCCTACTACTTACTCCTACTATATAGTACTAGTATCGAGGATTCGAGGTGCTGGTTACGTACAACGAACACATTAACATATGGCTACAGTAAAAACACCCGCCCGACGCACGAAGCATGTGAAGCTAGTACAAATAGTGTACTACTATTGTTGATTGGCCTCATCCGATAAGCTGTTGCAATGCACGTACAATTATGTATTCGGAAAATATTTTTTTGCCTTGTCGCACCACTCACTCAGAGAAGCGACTCGAAAGCCATTCATAAATTTAGTAAGTTTATCACACGCATATCATTTTATTACATACAACAGGTCATCAACCCACATCGACAACGAGGATACATTATAAATACTAAAGTTTTCACCACACAACAAATAACAAGCAATGAAATGAACTTCAACTCAACCATTCCTCGGCGTTGGAAATGCTTGCTTTGAACCACAAGTGATTCTCTGGGACGGGCCATCGATTGTCGATCTGGAAACCAACGCAGGACTGATCATCCAGGGTGAAGCGGCCTACTATATCCCTACCAGGGTAGGGAACCACACAAATGTCCAAGGTATAGACACAGTTGCTTCTCATAAATGTGTCAACAGCAGTTGGATCGGCTTTCACCATCATCAGATAGTTTTGTCCAAGGAAGAGCGAGTTTTCTCCAAGACTATCAATTCTGTACTAGGGAGAAGGAGTTGGTGCTAGCACACTAGTATCCATCCCGAATACCATGCAACGGGTGTTGGAATAGGTCCGGAGAGTGCGACAATGGGAGACACCTGCTTCCTTAGCAGTAACATCATCAGTGGGCTGTATACACACAAGAAGAGGTGATCCATCGGAATTAGTTGCCAGGCGCCACAGAGTATATGGGCGCTGCTCGTCCTCATGCTCGTGATCATCACCATCGTCATCTCCCCCTTGGTTATAAAATTTTTCAAGTATAGGTGGTGGGATGTTCACAGGACCTTGGAAACACAAGAAGGTTAATTAGTAAAGGGAAACTTGCTAACCCGCATGCATGTGGATGAAACAATTATAATTACCATGGAAGACAAACGTACGAAACTATGAGGATGCCATGCAAAAACAGTGCCACGAGTGGTGGCAGCAAACACAAGGCGCTCGTATTGAATTGCATCACAGATTCACAGTACTCATCCGTGTACAGAAACTGATTTTTGAGCAATATCCATCGAGTGAAACCATCAAGGACGGCAACAAGCTTGTCGAAGATAGCAACAACATCATAGTTGCTGAAATTCCAAGAGCGGTTGGGAACTCAACAAATTGCTATCTTCCATAGAATACAGTCACCATGATTGTATTTGAACGTGCGTACATTACCGGTGTGCTCAACCTCTGGGCAGTGTGCTGAGATTTTTGGAAGTGGAACCCGGTGACGAGTGTACACATTCACAAGTTCCCACTCGCAGTTGGACCCAATGTAAACAACCCAATCTCCATTTGCGCCCGCCCAAGCCTTGCCCTCAAGCGATGGCATCTTAACATCATACGTATCATTATCAAGCGGCATCAACTTGCACAGGGCGAGGCCTCCGTCGTGCCGGCGCCAGTCATCATCAGGGTCACGGCGAAGAAGATAGGGGAGATCAAACCGCTCCTTGACTCTTGGGTTCTTTGTAATGATTTTATTAGTGGAGTCGAGAATGGGCTTGAACGAACCTGCCATGCTAGCCGAGGTGATGACGTCGCACCGATCAATGAGTTCCTCCACCACGTCATCTTTCAGATCGGGGCAAGAATAACTGGGTCATTTCTGGCCTGTTCCCTCCATGGAGAAGAGGATCGAACAATGGCAGAAGAAAGGGTGAAGGGCTGAAGGAAAATGGAGGAGGGAGAGGAAGAGCGTGCGACGGCAGTTCCAAATCGAGAGGGAAAGGCGAAGAGTCGGTGGACGGTTGCGAGTTTGCCATGGTTCACGAAGAGGCGCCCCGGCCTACACGTTCGTTCGGAAATACTCCTACTACTCGCCGTCGTCTCACTGATATGTTGGAACGGGACCACATGTCAACGAAACATGGTGTGTAATTTCTCGTGCAAAATGCGATCTGGCTACGTTGGCCCGAGGTGCCGCATTAGTTATCGACCTTCATTTTTTTAATGGCATGCCGATCAGTTTAAAAGCACGACTAACTGGTACTGTATGCAGAGAAAATATAAACTACTCTACCACTACACCACCTCCAGTACTAGTAGTATAAAAAAGATATATAGGCTGGAGCTTGAGCGCTTTCTTGCTAAGGGCTGCCCACTTGCTTCTCACACTACCACCCTCTCTCCAGATCTAAAAAAGACGGCCCCTCTCTCCCTCCTCACCGGTGATCACAGATCCGCCGGGGAAGAAAAGGACGTGCAGCGTTGACGCACTCATCGTCGGACAACGACCTAGTGCCCGTGCCCGTGCGGGATGGCCTCCATCCCCAAGCTCGCTGTCGTAGTGTGTGCGGAGGACAACGACCGCGAGCGAAGCCACTTCCCACCGACCCTCAGGTATGCTACCTCTTTTCGAACCATAACCTTGTTCTACTGCCCCATCTGCCATGTCATTGCATGTGGATATTTTTCCACTCCACCATCTTCCCAATTTGCTATCCTCTGCTCTGCTGGCCACGCAGACGAAAACCATTATTTGCACTAGTAAAGGAAACCCTACTTCATGCAGACTAATCCATGTCTGGGTTGAATAAGGAAAGGAAGGGAGACTGTACTGTCCAAGAGAGTAGGCATCGAACCCACATCTAGGTTGAAAAGGGGAAAATCAGTAGCTAAGGAACGAGTCTCGTGTCTCTTGGTTGAAGAAGGGTAGAAAGGCATGACAACGCAATAGAGAATGACCAGGTCGATCGGTTTGTTGTCCTCGCATAGGAAAAAGGTGGCTAAAGAGAGCAAAAATGGGACGTAATCCACATATGCTGCATGGATATTTGTTGCTCTGGGCAACCATACCTCCCTCACCACTCTGCGTCCGTGGAGGTACATCATACTGGTGCGCCCACTGTCTGAATGGGCCTCCCATGCTCTTATTGCCACTTTTTTTGCTGTTAGTATAATGCCAGCAGTCAAGTCAAGCAATGCTACTGCTAAAGTGATGCCATATTTAACTAATGCCGCTCTCAGTCTAATGCCACCGATAAATTTAAGCAATGCCATTTAATGTCACTGGATTATTTCAGGGTTAGCTGTTGATTGTGGTTGTATTAAAGATTTTTCAACTAAGGCATTCTAATGCTGTTGCACATCCAGTATACCAACGATGAAACTTGTTACTACCTTCAGATTTTTGCACTGTTAACGCTTATAGATTACATACCTCACTTTCATGAGATAAGTTAATTTTTTTGTACAGTGTCACCAAAATGCCAAGGCGTTGATGTCATTTTATTTTGGTTAAACTGCACAGACAATTATGAAGACAAGAGGAAAGGTCAAGATTGGGCACCTCCTCCTCCGGCTGTTCTCTTGATTTGTTCGATCAAGTTTTTATGTTTGATCGATTATCAAGATTGGGATAGCAATTTTTAAGGTCCCCTCGAGTTCGAAATGATATTTACCTTGGAGGTACATGGTTTGCAATTTTTTATACTGTCATTAGTTAATAATGCTAGTTACCTTCAGACTTTTGTATTTGGTTTAATGCTCATGCAGAGCTAGTATACCAATGCTGAAACTTGTTACCTTTACATTTTGTATTGTTAGTTCTTATAGAAACCTTCCAGTGCTAGAGTTTATTAAAATCTGTTTAGTAAAACCATTGTACTATACCCTGTAATAAACTAACTACTCTACTGTTGCACTAGCCACTGGATTAGTGTATATTTGTAGTATTTGAATGGTGTTGCATTAGCGTATGGACATAAATACAGTGTGGCAAGCTTTCCCAGATATGTGCTCAAGAAAACTACTACCTGTTTTTCTAAATACTAGACGTTTGGGTACTTTAAATTGAACCGCGAAAACGTCTTATATTAAGGAACAAAGGGTGTAGAGTTCACTCAAATTATCCTGGTAAAGCTAGTCACACCTTTGTTAAAATTAATGTTCATTATGTTATCGGAGGAGGTCTGTATGTTTGTCTCTAATGCCTGTCGACTACATACCTGACATCATGATGTAATGTTAAGTCATTTCCTTTTGTACAGTGTCACTAAATTGTGAAGGCGGTGATGGCATTTTATTTTAGTATAACTGCACAAAATTTGCTTAAAAGAAGAGGAAATGTCAGGAATGGCTCAGTTTTTCAGAAAAAAACTATGTATGCCTTCCTGACATCAGTCGTTGTTGCTTTATTTATTCCTTCAAACAGGTGGTTAGAAACAGTCTTGCTACCTTTTCCCATTATGAAATTGGAATGCTTATATTTGTGAGTCTATGCTTCAACTAGTGCCACTTTTAGAGTAATCACACTTTCAATATCTATGCAAACAGGGATGCTCGATTTTAGTGGAACTGCACAAAAAGTCCAACTGGTTCAACATTAGGAGCATGTTTTTTCCAAACCTTTATATCCAATTGGTGGCACTATGAGCTGTCCATTACGAAGGTACATGGTTTGCTACTATCTTGCTACTCTTTTTGTACTGTCATTAGATAGTAATACTAGTGGTTTGCATGTGAATTTATTGGCAGGGTGGACCTACATTGGAGGTGCAGGACAGGATTCAATGATTGGATGCTCAATTTTGGTTGTATTGATTTCACCTTTTCCATCACTACGAACATGGATATCCTTGGTCTGATGAAGAATAGGCGCTATATTTCTGCTCTGAACCAGCAAATCAATTCAGTATGAAATTGTTCAGGGCAAAACATAACTGTATCAGATTGTCCAGTGCACAACATGACAGATGCTAAGCGGAAGAGACATGTTTAAACCAAAAATACAAGGTGTGGTATATGTTTACTAGCTGCTTGATATTTGTGCAGACAGAGATGTCTGCCCGTTGCTATTTGGCAAACAAACAAAGTGTCTGCAATTTTGGTTGAACTGCACAAGAGAATAGTATAGTCACTGCATGCAGTGCCATTTGAAAATAGACACATAAAGATTGGATAGTCACTTCATGGACTGCAGAAAAGTAGTAATGTACTATTTATTGGCCAACACTAGGTGCTTCATTGCTTTGGTCTGATTATATAATGGGCATCATTTTGCCTAAGTTAAAGTTTGTATTCCGAAAATAGTCTCGCGGTGTGATCGAGAGAAGACCAAATCATATTGCAGTGGATGTTCCTCCATCATGTGTGGTTCATTCTCATGGTTCCAGCTATTGGTGAAACCACTTACGTTTGCAAGAGGAATTGTAGACTTCACAAACAAATTTGTCTTTCAGTCTGTACTGAAAGTTGGCCAAGAGAAGCATCCATGTTAGTAGGAAGAACAGATGTTTTTTCTAGATCTTTGCTTTTGGAGCTACATATTTGTATATGATCTGTGAATCATTGAGATGCATTAGCATGTTGATCTTATGTACGGGAATCGTACTAGTTAGTTTTAGTTGCGACGCGAGATCCAAAGTGGTTGATCTTTGCTTTTGGAGCTACATATTTGTATATGATCTGTGAATCATTGAGATGCATTAACAGTTACTTATTTATGTTCGCTCAGTGTTTACAAGTTACTGATCGATCACTAGCTAGCCTACAAATGCGCTCCTGGCAGTTTTATTTGCGACGCAAGATGCGAAGTGGCAGTTTTTTGAATAAAAATGCCTACCTCTGAAGAAACTGACATGCTACACTATCGATCCTACACGGATAAAAATGCCTACCTCTGAAGAAACTGCAAACTACACTATCGATCCTACACGGATAAATAGCAGATCACGCACGTACTACCTCCTTTCCAGTTTGCAGGTCTCAATTCAAGAAATGACCTACTCGATCCTACATGAATAAATAGCGGATCACGCATGTACTAGTACCTCCTTTCCGGTTTGCAGGGCTTAATTCAAACCTCTCACCAACCAAGGTACTCCCTCCGTCCGGGATTTATTAGTCCCGTGAGCAAAGCAGCAAGTCCAAGGCATGGCAATAATTAACGGCATGCAGAAGTTTAAGCCTAATTAATTCCAGCGATTTAAGTGGCTGCATGCGTGCCCTCGGTTGCGACTCGTTGCATGCTGCTTCACGTACTGCCTGCGAGCGATTCTGAGTGCCTGCATGTAGCCGGCCATAATTAAGGCAGCTAACTGATGCAAAAAAAGATACGCTTTAAATCCGTGGAGTCATTATTGACAAGGAGGGAGATGATTCGATTGCACTCGTTTGACCGCCATGCCGGCGTGCGACCCAGACGGGACGGGACGACATAGTCATAATTTCAGTTTCTCTAGTTTTGCACGGCAAGCTGGCACGCTAAGCCATTATGCATTGAATTCCGATGACCGTCGCGCTACCTTCTGCCTATAAGTACTGTTTCCCCGCCTTCTCAGGTGCCACTGTGACCCAACTCGCCATATCCTCATAAGCCCCCACCGGCCCGACGTCGCTCGCCAAGTCCGCCATGCCCCCGCCCGTCCGCGGTAGGCGACGCTGGAGGCGGTCACCGCCGGAACTAGTGTTCGGGTTTTCACTAGAAGGCAGACGGAGGGAGGAGGCATTCTATCTGTCTTTAGATGGCAATGCGGAGATGGAGGAGTTGTTGGAGCGCGACTGCATGGCGGAGGAGCAGGAGTTGTTGGAGCGCAACCGCCTGGCGGAGGAGCAGCGTATCGCCGATTTGCGCTGCTAGCGGGACATGGAGTAGCAGTGCACCGACGCTCTGAGTCGCGAGCAGAGCGCCCACAACTGGGCCGACTACGTGGTGGCCGGCGCCCGGCAAATAGCCCTGGAGGCTGTCGAGCACGCACGTGTTCGCGACGCCTATTTTTACTACCAGCTCGTCAAGTGGGTTTCCCGCTTGGAATCCGAAGCTTCAGTGGACCACGCCGGCATGGAAAGGGCCAACGCGCGCGAGCAACGCACCCTATCGCACCTCTGGCAAGTCCGAGGTGAGGCGGAGGATGCCGGTGCTGGCGTTTAGCATGGATAGCAGATAGCGGCCGGCATCGTCTAGTTAGCTAAGAGTAAGTTAGTACTTGTGCGCTACTAGAGTGTTAGTGGGAGTAGATAGTTAACTTGGCTATGATGGTTGTCAACGTGGAAGTTCAGTACTCTATATGTGGATCAGACCTGTTACTTTGGTCTGAATGTTGAACTTTCCGTTTGAACGTATGGAATGGGTTGTTATTTTTTAAATGGGTTGTATTTGTCCTCCACAGTTTAGAGGCTGACTTGTGGGCCTAGCAAGTTGACGCGTACACAATCAGGAAATGATTGTACGTGGAGAGGATGATAGCAGGGACCCACCAAGGTCATGGCAGTACGTAAGCAAGTGCCTCCTTATTTCAAGCCAATAAAAAAATGGCTCCTCCTAGTGGATTTCTGACATCTGGGTCCCATGCCATTGTCAACGTAGTCAATAAACGAGAGAATTGCACAACGAGCGGCTGACACCAGGGACCCGGCAGCTCGCCCAATTATTTTTGTTTTTGGTTAATTTGATAAATGCCACTCCAAATCTGGTGTATCCGAGAAATGCCACTGCAATTTCCATGCTTTGAAAAATGCCATTTCATGCCATTTCTAGTGGCATTTTTCGAAGTCTGGAGTGGCATTTTTCAAAGTTTGCAAACTGGAGTGACGTTTTTCAAAGTTTGCAAAAATTGCAGTGGCATTTTTCAAATTTTGGAAATTGCAGTGGCATTTTTATGAATCGCCATAATTGGAATGGCATTTATCTAATTTGTTTTTGAGACGGAAGCAGGGTGTCAACTGGGCTGTGCGGGACACTCTGGCCTGTCTAAACAGCCTTTTCTTTTATGTTTACCACAGACCAGCCCAGTAGTTTTTTTTCTTTTTGAAAATGGCTAGCCCGGTTCTTTTGTGATTTGTCAAGTAAGTCGCTTTATCAGGCCTGTTGGGCTACAAATCTTTCAAGACGAGGAGAGTTTCATTCGGCTGGCCGAGAAAATGGCCAATCAGTAATGAGAAATGGGCTGTGCATTTTTAAAACACATCGAACCGGCAATTATTTTCAAATATCTTTTTTTCATTTCGAGATTTTAAATTGCATTGATTTTTATGCATGGACAATTTATTGGATTTTATATTGATATACATTTATTTTTTAAATCAGTCTGAATGTGACTCGAAATTTCGGGATTAAAAACAGTTCAGACCACACCGACATATGCAAAATTTCATATAATTTTTTTAATCGTGGCCACAATATGGGCTGTAATGCTAACATAAAGAATATGGGCTCCAAAAAACCCGCAAGAATTAGCAAATGGGCTGTAAATTATTTGAAATAATGGCAGATGGGTTGTATGCCGCGCAGATGGCCTGTATAATGGCAGATGCTATTTTCCACAGATTTGGGGCTTTCCACAGATGGCCTGTATATTGTTGGATGTCCATCCAACGGCCGTCATGCTTCTTCAATCTCTGTTATTGCTGCTCCAGCCGCTCAAACAAGCGTCGGCGGGACTGCCTGCTCCCTCCTCCCCACGGCCGGCTGTGCTGCTGCGCAGGCCTCACTGCCCCACGGTACTCCCATCGCTGGCCTAGCCATCCCTCTACTCACCCACACCTGCTATTATTCTCCGGCGACGGCAGACGAACCAGTAAACCCTCGTACAGTCGTACTCCCCTCCATGTGGGAAACAAAAACAATGGCCGAGTCTTCCCTGCCTCCGTGTCGTTCCCTTCCTAGGCCTCGCCGTCGTCCACCGCCCTGGTGCTCTCGGCATGGCGTGGTCAGCATGGTCAATGACCGACATGCATCTGAAGTGGACTGTACGTGGAGAGGCTGACAGCTGGGTCCACGGCCGCCCGCAAGGAAATGCCTCCTTATTACGCCCAAAATAATGATTTCCTCCACCTGACATCTGGGACCCACCGAAACGGCCTCTGTATTTCGCGAAAAAAACGTTACCGTCGCTGACAGCTCGGACCCACCAGCTATATCTTCGCACGCAAGGAAGTGCCTCCTTATTACGCACAAAAAATGAATACTCCCCCTGCTAGCTGGGACCCAGTATAGTGGGCCTACTAAGTTTACGGGGACGAAGGGCTTTGTCAACTTAGTCAATATGCATGATTCTAGCTCGACTGACCGTACGATGTCCATCCAATGGCCGTACTGCTTCTTCAACCTCTGGTCTTCTTGCTCCAGCCGTCCAAAGCAGCGCCGGTCGTGCCGCCTGCTCCTGCCTCCCGTGGCCGGCTGTGCAGCCGCGGAGGCCTCACCGCCCCCATACTACTCCCACCGCTGGCTAGGCCATCCCTCCACTCCACTCACCCACACCCCCTGTTATTTTGCGGCGACGGCAGCGCAGCCGAACCAGTGAACCCTCGTACTCCTCTCCGTGTGGGCATCAACTGCCGCATCTTCCCTGGCTCCGCGTCCTCCCCTTCCTAGGCCTCGCCGTTGTCCACTGTCGTGGTGCTGTCGGCCCGGCGTGGTCAATGTGGTCAACGACCGAATTTGTCGGCGTTCTGGGAACGGGGGTCCCCAGACTTGCCTGCCTGCGGCTTGCGGCGTGGCTCAAAGGGGGCCCAGCACGGCCCATCTTCATCAACACAAGACCCAAGACCCTCGCGAGGGGCCAAGCCTCGCGGGGCGGATGACGCGGAGCTTCCTCAGGCGCGGCCTCATCAGGCTGGCTCACGAGGAGGCGGAGAGATCAAGGCGGGGTACCTCACGAGGTGCCCATGACGCAAGCCATGACGACCAAGGGCGCCAGGCGGGCGCCAGCCCACGCAGTGTCCTCCCTTCCTCTTTGGTGCAAAGGGGGCAAGCGCAGGCGAGAGGATCAAGCAAAGGCATCCATTTCGGTGCAACGAGACCAAGACCAGTCCAACGGTGGGAAGGAGGTCATCGTGGAGCCCAGGACGGCGTCACCACAGAGCCTTTGGCAGGCGAGGACCAACTTTAGTCAGGATAAGTGTACCAGATGTTCCCCTTCAAAATGGCCAATTGTTGGCGCCCTTCCCGCTCAATATTTGGGAAGAGGCCCAGGGCCCTTGCCTATAAATAGGACTAGCCACCCCCAGGGTAGAGAGATTCAGCATCTAGATCAAGAGAGGTCCAGAACCTGGGCAAGCAGAGAATCAGAGAGAGAGAGAGAGGACGGCTGAACTCCTCCTAGCAGTTCATTGCCCCAGCCAAGAGCAGACCCTCGCGAGTCTGTTCTTCCTAGTATTGTTCATCATCATCAGCCCAAGAGGCAATCCACCCACCACAAACTAGAGTAGGGTATTACACCACAATGGTGGCCCGAACTAGTATAAACCTTGTGTCTCTTGTGTTGTTCTTTCAGTAGTCTAGATCTTTGCGAGACGGAGAGGTAGAGGGCATAATCTCCGCGCGCACCCCAGAGTTCGAACCTCAAGGGTCTGCCGGAACCCGAAATCCGACATTTGGCGCGCCAGGTAGGGGTGTGCCGGAATTCGTCTTCCACCGCTCCGTTCTCCTCCGACCGTCGCGTCCATGTCCGACGCTCGTTTGGCCCGCGCCGAGCGCCGGGCCGCCATCGCTTCCCGCGTCGCCCAGTGGCGCTCGTTGGCGGGCGTCCTCGTCGTTCCCCGTCACCCTCCATCAACGCCGCCACCGGCCCGGCAGGGAACGAGCAGCAAGCGTCGTCTCAGCATCCATCCGTGCGGCAAGACGGCCGCACCGCTACTCCATCGCTCACAGCAGCTGGTTCTTCGTCCTGCGCGCTCCGCGCACCCTTGGAGGCTCGAGCTGCGCTCATCGCGGCAAATGAGCTCCTGCGCTACCGTCCCGTCGACGACGTCTACGAAGAGTGGCTCGACCGCGTCGCCGAGCTCGTCCGCGCCGCAGGGGGCTCTCCCGCGCCATCCGTTCCGCTGCGCCACACCCCGCCCCGCGCGGGCAACGAAGCTCCGGGGGCGTACCAGCCACCTCCTCTCCAAGAAGATGCCATGGATCCAAGGTGCGTGGCCCCTGGGCGGAACCCGCTCCGTCAGGTGCCAGCGCAGCAAGAACGGAGCTGCCAAGAAGTCCCTCGCCCGCAAGAAGCTACCCGGGCGCTCCCTGCTCCGGCACGTCGCGACCCTGCTCCAGCTCCGGCACGCTAAGACCCCGCGCTGCTCCCAGCTGCAGCGCATGGGGACCCGCAAGACCAAGCTCTCCACCAGCCAAAGCCTTTCATGGCCACCGCAGGCTGCCGTGCCTACACCACCGAGCTGCGTAGCGTCACGTGGCCCGGCAAGTTCAAGCCAGACCAGCCTCCTCGTTACGACGGCACGACCGACCCTGCAGAGTTCCTGCAGCTCTATGAGCTGGGCATCGAAGCTGCCAGCGGGGACGAGAAGGTCATGGCAAACTGGTTCCCCATGGCGCTCAAGGAAAGAGCTCGCACCTGGCTCCTAAATCTGGCTCCAGGCACGATCTCTTCCTGGGACCAGATGCGCACCCGCTTCATCGCCAACTTCCAAGGTACTCGCGACCGGCCGCCCGCCGTGAGCGACATGCGCCGCATCAAGCAACAACCCGGAGAGACCCTGCAAAAGTACATCCACCGCTTCAACAGCGCGCGCCTCAAGATCCCCAAGGTGTCCGAGGAGGCCATCATCTCAGCCTTCTCCAATCGTGTGCGCGACGTCAAGATGAAGGAGGAGCTGGTGATGCAAGAAGACCTGTGCACCTCCCTGGAGCTGTTCAACTTGGCGACCAAGTGCGCCAGGGCTGAGGAAGGACATCTCTCCCTCCTCGAGCTGCCTGCCGCAGACCCAGAAGAGAAGAAGCCCAAGGCCAAGGACGTGAAGCGCAAGGGGGCTGCCGTGCTCGCGGCAGAACCAGACACCAAGCGAGGCAAAGATCTGCCTGAGTCCTCCAGGGGCAGCCGGTACTGTGTGTACCACGACCTCCACACCCACAACACCAACGAATGCCAAGAACTCCGCGCCGCGCGAGAAGGAATGATCGGCCATCGTCCCGACCGTGTTGATCGGGGCTACGGCCGAGGAGGAGGAAGAAACGCAGGATGCTGGGAAGACCGCGGCCCGCGCCAAGGGTGGCGCGATCAACATCGCGAGGATCGCTGGCGAGACCTGCCTCGCGAGGGGGACTGGAGGGATCAGCCTCGTGAGGATCGCCCACAAGGCAACGCAGGCCTCCCTCCACTGCCGCCTCAGCCAAGGAGGAACGAGGACCGCCATCAAGACGAAGGGGCTGGGGGCTTCCAGGAGCCACGCGCAATCTCCTGCATCCTGGGCGGAGCTCAAGCCCCAGCCTCCCAACGCATCTTCAAGCAGTTTGCCCGCAAAGTGAATGCAGTCCTCCCCAAGCTCGAAGCAACGCGCCCTCTCAGGTGGCCGGCGTGTGCCATCATGTTCAGCTCAGTGGATCAACTCAAGTGTGCGGCCACAGCCGGAGTCCTCCCGATGCTTTGCTTCCCAGTCATCAGCAATGTACTGGTCACCAGGACCCTCATCGATGGTGGGGCAGGGCTCAACGTCCTGTCCGTGGAAACATTCAACAATCTCCAAGTGCCCTATGACTAGCTTCAGCCAACCAAGCCCTTCTCCAGAGTCACCGACGGTTCCACGGTCCCGATTGGGCAGGTCCGCCTCCCTGTCACCTTCGGGGCACGCAACAACTACCGCACCGAGCTCATCGACTTCGACGTCGCCCACATTCGCCTGCCGTACAACGCCATCCTCGGGTACCCAGCGCTGGCCAAGTTCATGGCCGTAACTCACCATGGCTACAACGTCCTCAAGATGCCAGGAAGTGGCGGAGTCATCACGGTGCCCTGTGAAGAGAAGGATGCAGTGTGTTCCCTGGAGCGAGCCTTTCAGGCCGCGTCACCGGAAGACCCGAATCGCGGAAGCAGGAGGCTTCCCGAGACCACCCCAAAGAAGAAGAAGACATCGTCCGGACCGGCCCCTCAGGAGGCGGGCCCCTCAGGGCCCGCGTCTGCCCAGGGGGAACCTCCTTCCATCGCATAGGAAAGCGCGCCCGACGCCCTCCTCAGGCAGGGCTCGGGGGCTCTCCCCTGGAGGGCTGCCGACCTAGCCAGGGTCACGAGGGAGGCGCTTGGGCACCACGTGGAGGCGTGTTTCGAAGCATGTTTCCCTCAAGAAGGAGCAAGGCAAGGAAGGTCAGACTCGCAGGAGTTCGTCGACAAGGCCATTCAAGAATTACAGGAATCAAGAGTCATGAGAGGTTGCCGCCGTCTACCGGCTATGGCTCCCCATCCAGGCGAGGATGGTGGGCTGCATGTCTGCATCGACGTACCAGGGCTCAACCAAGTCGCTACGATGGAGCGCCTCTGGCCCTCGCGAGTGGGGCGCTGCGGGGGTCCGCCCCATAGCTACGTTCGCATGCCTTACGGCTTGCCGAGCGCGGTTGCTACGTACCAGCGCCTCATGAGGGGCATCATGGAGGCTCAAGAAGACAGGCGTTCCGCAGCCTTGGCGGAGATGGAGATGATTCGCGAAGAGCCACCAGTGCCTCCGGAGCCTCCCGAGGCCCCTGGGCCTGGGGGCTCGTGAGGATCGGCTTCCGCAGCCCACCGAGTCTGCTGCACCAACACCCCTTCGTCCTCGACATCTTCAGGTGACATCTTTCAAGTTTCATTTCCAGCAGGGAGCGCCCTCCCAGGGCTGCATCATTCCCAGGCCGCGTGGGTCCGTCCCTGCGGCATGTATCCCTTTTATTTCATGTCGTTAGCTTGCTTTGTTGGGGGCGCTCCTCGGGCTGCATCATCCCCAAGTCGCTCGGGCCTGACCCAGTGATGTCTACCTTCCCAGCATCTATTTGAATGAATCCCCTCCTTCGCGGCTAACGTGTTTGATCTAGTTGCCTGCTCAACTGCCGCCAACTGACGGAATTGCTCCCATAACGGCACGACGCTTGCGCATGGGTCCGTCCCTGCAACGCCGACAAACCTGAATGGCTAAGCTCTGGCCGCGGCAGCCCCGCATGGCGCCACCTTGTCAAGCCTTCAGTGCCTCACCTCCCCTCGGCAGCAACTAACGGCTGACTGATAATTGTCATGGCAACCCCTTCTTCCTTCTATGATGAGTTTACAGGATCCCCTAAGGGAGTTGCGCCAGGCAAGGCCCTCGCGGCATTCCTTTCACTCTCGTCCATGCGAACCGCTTGCACGTTAAAGGGGGGGGTGCCTGAGCATCGCGAGTCAGGGCTCCTACTGGCTCTCCAGCCCTCACCCTTTGGCCTTGACCACGGCATCGTGACCTGGCATACCAGCGACGGCTGAGACTAGCTCGAGGGCCGGGACCCGAGGATGTAGAGCAGAAAGGGGAGAAAAGGCGGGGGAGAAGGGGCACGCGAGGACCTCGCCGAGCGATTCCGCTCCTGCCGACGCGCGGACCCGACGACACACCAGGAATAATCCTCGATTCTCGAGATAAGTCACCACCCGAAAGCACCGGCTATCGTAGCACTACCCCCGCACCTAATGCAATTCCGTGTCAGCGACGCTGCTCTCCTTTCTCGCCGAGCGACGGCTTCTTGGGCGCCAAAGGGGACATCCTGAGCATCGCGACTCAGGGGCTCTTACCGGACCCCGGGTCGCTCACCTCCTGGCCTTGACCACGGCATCGCGACCTGGCATACCAGCGACGGCTGATGCCGCCTTGGGACTGGGACCTGTCGATGCAGAGCACCAAGCCGTCGCGAGGTTCGAAAGGGAGAACTGAGCTAAGACAGAATCAGCAACTCACACAGCTCTACAGCAAGGGTTATATATTAACAAACAGGATCACAGGCACCTTACAAGCCCCCATGGGGCGCATTTTGATTTCTCGCTGGGGACGGATCCTAAGGGATGCTAACTACACGCGCCCCTGCAAAAGACGCCATCATCAACAGTGGGCCATCAAGCACCGGCGCCAACCCCATCCAGATCAGAGTCGGTGACGGCCAGACGAGCCCGCCCTGATCTAGGAGCGGCGCCGGCTCGTGGGCTCGTAGCTGTCGTCGCTCGTCTCCAGAGTCGCGAAGATCTCGCTGGAGTCGCTGGATCCTCCGGCGCCTCCGTCGCCTGTGGAGCCGCCAAGGGAGCGGTCGACAGGCCTAGCCCTCACCATGGCAAGGTCCTGGCCACCTCTCCCGGGGCAACACTCCAGCCGGCGCCCGTTCACGTCGAAGACCTTGAAGAACATCACCGAAGTGCCATCATACTCCAAGTGGATCGTGAGGGCGCCCCTTGCTCTGCAACCCCGGGCGATCTCGCCCCAGCCTCGAGTCATGAAGGCCTCGCCCGAGGCAACGACCACGACCTCTGCCTCGGTCACTTCGCCCTTGCCCTTTCGCCTCTTAGCACGGCCAAGTCCGGGCGCGCCTTGGGCCCGGGGGCTACTGTCGGCGTTCTGGGAACGGGGGTCCCCAGACTTGCCTGCCTGCGGCCTGCGGCGTGGCTCAAATGGGGCCCAGCACGGCCCATCTTCATCAACACAAGACCCAAGACCCTCGCGAGGGGCCAAGCCTCGCGGGGCGGATGACGCGGAGCTTCCTCAGGCGCGGCCTCATCAGGCTGGCTCACGAGGAGGCGGAGAGATCAAGGCGGGGTACCTCACGAGGTGCCCATGACGCAAGCCATGACGACCAAGGGCGCCAGGCGGGCGCCAACCCGCGCAGTGTCCTCCTTTCCTCTTTGGTGCAAAGGGGGCAAGCACAGGCGAGAGGATCAAGCAAAGGCATCCATTTCGGTGCAACGAGACCAAGACCAGTCCAACGGTGGGAAGGAGGTCACCGTGGAGCCCAGGACGGCGTCACCATAGAGCCTTTGGCAGGCGAGGACCAACTTTAGTCAGGATAAGTGTACCAGATGTTCCCCTTTAAAATGGCCAATTGTTGGCGATCTTCCCGCTCAATATTTGGGAAGAGGCCCAGGGCCCTTGCCTATAAATAGGACTAGCCACCCCCAGGGTAGAGAGATTCAGCATCTAGATCAAGAGAGGTCCAGAACCTGGGCAAGTAGAGAATCAGAGAGAGAGAGAAGGGCGGCTGAACTCCTCCTAGCAGTTCATCGCCCCAGCCAAGAGCAGACCCTCGCGAGGCTGTTCTTCCTTGTATTGTTCATCATCATCAGCCCAAGAGGCAATCCACCCACCACAAACTAGAGTAGGGTATTACACCACAATGGTGGCCCGAACTAGTATAAACCTTGTGTCTCTTGTGCTGTTCTTTCAGTAGTCTAGATCTTTTGCGAGACGGAGAGGTAGAGGGCATAATCTCCGTGCGCACCCCAGAGTTCGAACCTCAAGGGTCTGCCGGAACCCGAAATCCGACAGAATTCCATCGGAAGAATACTGTACGTGGAGAGGCTGACAGCTGGGTCCACGGCAGCCGCAATGAAGTGCCTCCTTATTACGCGGAAAATAATTATTCCTCCACCTGATAGAAGGGACCCACCAAACGCCCACCAGTATATCACGAAAAAAACTTTTTCCTCTAACTGCTGGGACCCACTTGACGGGCCACCGTATTTCGCAAAAAAAACGTTCCCCCTGCTGTCAGCTCGGACCCACCGGAAGTGCCTCCTTATTACGCACAAAAAATGAATACCCCCTGGTAGCTGGGACCCACCTTGGTGGGAGGCTGACTTGTGGGCCTACTAAGTTGAAGGGGACGGAGGGCTTTGTCAACTTAGTCAATATGCACGATTCTACCTCCAGTTACCGTACGATGTCCATCCAACGGCCGTAGTGCTTCTTCAACCTCTGGTCTTCTTGCTCCAGCCGCCCAAACCAACGCCGGTCGTGCCTCATGCTCCTGCCTCCCGTGGCCAGCTGCGATGCGGCGAAGGCCTCACCGCCCCCTACTACTCCCACCGCTGGCCAGGCCATCCCTCTCCTCACCCACACCCCCTGTTATTCTGCGGCGACGGCAGCCTCACACCGCAGCGAACCAGTGAACCCTCATACTCCTCTACGCGTGGGCATCCACTGCCGCGTCTTCCCCGGCTCCACGCCGTCCCCTTCCTATGCCTCGCCGTCGTCCACCGCCCTGGTGCTCTCGGCGCGGCATGGTCAACGTGGTCAAGGAACGGCTTCCATCAGACGTGGACTGTACGTGGAGAGGCTGACAGCTGGGTCCACGGCCGCAGCAAGGAAGTGCCTCCTTATTACGTGCAAAATAATTATTCCTCCACCTGACAGTGGGGACCCACCTGACAGGCCACCGTATTTCGCCCCCCTGACTGCTGGGACCCACCAGCTACATCTTCGCACGCAAGGAAGTGCCTGACTTTCGGGACCCACCTGGTCGAAGCGTACGTAGCGTTGTCATTCTGGTCGCGAACGTGTACGTACATATATACTGGTGGATATAGAGGCACGCACGTGTCATAGTAGAGGCGGCTAGGGTGCAAGAAAGAAAATACGGCCACGTATGTGTACATGCGGGCGGCGTCTCGAACTCCTACTCGCGCATACGTACGGCGAGGGCTCGTTGACATGGCTGGGTCGGAATGGAGAAACAGCGTCATCGTCGTGTTCATGGGGAGGCAACGGAATTCATCGTGTTCATCGAGAGGCAACGGAATGCGTCGTGTTCATGGGGAGGCAACAGAACGCGTGGGAGTCAACCGGCTGGGTCGGAACGGAATGTGTGGTCGTGTTCATCGGGAAGGCTTGGACGGAACAGGCGATGGAAACATGGCCTGGCATACCGCACAACGGAGGAAACGGACCTCCCACGTTCGGAACAGGGTCCTGTTGATCGGGAGGGGTCTGGCGTACCGCAAAACGGAGGAAACGGACCTCCTACGGTCGAAACGGGGCTCCTGTTGATCGGGAGGGGTGTGGCGTACCGCAAAACAGACGAAAGGGACCTCCTACGGTCGAAACGGGGGTCCTGTTCATCGGGAGGGGTGTGGCGTACCGCAAAACGGGACTCCACGGGATACTGTTCATCTCCACCATCGACCCCCTCCAGCCTCCATGAGCTACTATTCATCCACCGTCGACCTCCTCCAGCCTCCACCTGTGACTATTCATCCACGGGCTCCTGTTCATCCAGCCTCCACAGCGCGCTACTCCACCGGCTACTGTTCAACCAGCCCTCTCCACAGGCTCCTGTTCAACCACCCCTCCACGGGCTACTGTTCATCCTGCCCTCCACCGTCTACTGTTCATCCTGCCCTCCACGGGGTGGTCCTGTTCATCCAGCCCTCCACGGGGTCCTGTTCATCTAGCCCCAACCGGCTCGATCGATCGGGGTCCTGTTCATCCAGAGGCAACACCACGGGTCCTGTTCATCCACCCCCACCGGGAACTGTTCATCCAACCCCCCTGCAACGCTCACTATTCATCCAGAGGCAGCATCGATCGGCTTCAGTTAGCAGCAGTAGCGAAGGAATCGCTCGATCGGGTTCAGTTAACATCCATCGATCGGTCGCTCGGGTTCAGTAACGCGTAGCCTGCAGTGCAATCGCTCGGGTTCAGTTAGAGCCGAACGCCTCGCTTGGGTTCAGTTAGAGCCAACGCCTCGCACACACGCGCTTACGTGTATGAGAGAAACGCGCATCTCTCCGCCCCCGACCTCCCACCGTAACCGGGAACTCCCTGAAATTTTCCTCACCCTCGCTTCTACCACGGTTTTTTCCGTCATGGACGGCCCAAAGAATGTCATGCAGCTGTGTCTCCAGCCCGCCCAGGACGAAAAGCCCATTTTCTGTCATGATTTTTTGTCATAGAAGTAGGAGCCCACCACATCTATGATGATACCAGGTTTTGTCACAATTATCGTCATAGAAGTGTCATATGTATGACACAAAAAAATTTGTTCGGCCCAAAATGTCATGGATGTGTCTTTTTTTGTAGTGGAGACTTGGACCCTACGTCAAGCAACCAACAGAGAAGCCACGAGGTAGGGGGCGCACCTACCCCCCACCCCCACGCGTGCCCTCCGCCCTCGTGGCCCCCTGTTGCTCCACCAATGTACTCCTTCCTCCTATATATACCTACGTACCCCCAAACGATCATAAACGGAGCCAAAACCCTAATTCCACCGCCGTAACTTTCTGTATCCATGAGATCCCATCTTGGGGCCTGTTCCGGAGCTCCGCCGGAGGGGGCATCGATCACGGAGGGCTTCTACATCAACACCATAGCCCTTCCAATGAAGTGTGAGTAGTTTACCTCAAACCTTCGGGTCCATAGTTATTAGCTAGATGGCTTCTTCTCTCTTTTTGGATCTCAATACAAATTTCTCCCCCTCTCTTGTGGAGATCTATTCGATGTAATCTTCTTTTGCGGTGTGTTTGTTGAGAATGATGAATTGTGGGTTTATGATCAAGTTTATCTATGAACAATATTTGAATCTTCTCTGAATTCTTTTATGTATGATTGGTTATCTTTGCAAGTCTCTTCGAATTATCAGTTTGGTTTGTCCTACTAGATTGATCTTTCTTTCAATGGGAGAAGTGCTTAGCTTTGGGTTCAATCTTGCGGTGTCCTTTCCCAGTGACAGTAGGGGTAGCAAGGCACGTATTGTATTGTTGCCATCGAGGATAACAAGATGGTTTTTTTATCATACTGCATGAATTTTATCCCTCTACATCATGTCATCTTGCTTAAGGCGTTACTCTGTTCTTATGAACTTAATACTCTAGATGCATGCTCTATAGCGGTCGATGTGTGGAGTAATAGTAGTAGATGCAGGTAGGAGTCGGTCTACTTGTCTTGGACGTGATGCATATATACATGATCATACCTAGATATTCTCATAACTATGCTCAATTCTGTCAATTGCTCAACAATAATTTGTTCACCCACCGTAAAATACTTATGCTCTTGAGAGAAGCCACTAGTGAAACCTATGGCCCCCGGGTCTATCTTCCATCATATTAATCTTCCAACACTTAGTTAATTTCATTGCCTTTTATTTTATTTGCATCTTTATCATAAAAATACCAAAAATATTATCTTATCATATCTATCATATCTCACTCTCGTAAGTGACCGTGTAGGGATTGGCAACCCCTTATCGCGTTGGTTGCAAGGATTCATTTGTTTTGTGCAGGTGCGAGGGACTCGCGCGTAGCCTCCTACTGGATTGATACCTTGGTTCTCAAAAACTGAGGGAAATACTTATGCTACTTTGCTGCATCACCCTTTCCTCTTCAAGGGAAAACCAACGCAGTGCTCAAGAGGTAGCAAGTATTAAGTTCATAAGAACAGAGTAACGCATTAAGTAAGATGACATGATGTAGCGGGATTAACTCAAGCAATATGATGAAAACTCCATCTTGTTATCCTCGATGGCAACACTACAATACGTGTCGGTTCCCCTTCTGTCAATAGGATCGAGTACCGCAAGATTGAACCCAAAGCTAAGCACTTCCCCCATTGCGAGAAAAACCAATCTAGTTGGCAAGATAAGTTGATCATAAATCCACAATTCATCGGATCTCGACAAACACATCGCAAAAGAGTATTACATCGAATAGATCTCCAAGAACATCGAGGAGAACATGGTATTGAGAATCAAAGAGAGAGAAGAAGCCATCTAGCTACTAGCTATGGACCCATAGGTCTGTGGTAAACTACTCACGCTTCATCGGAGAGGCAATGGTGTTGATGTAGAAGCCCTCCGTGATCGAATCCCCCTCCGGCAGGATGCCGGAAAAGGTCCCTAGATGGGATCTCACAGGTACAGAAGGTTGTGGCGGTGGAAAAGTGGTTTCGTGGCTCCCATGGAAGTTTTCAGGGTATATGAGAATATATATAGGAGGAATATCTAGGTTAGGGGGTCACCGAGGGGCCCACAAGGTTGGGGGGCGCCCTACCCCTGGGCGTGCCCTCAACCCTTGTGGCCGCCTCTTGGCTCTTCTGACTTGCACTCCAAGTCTCCTGGGTGTCTTCTGGTCCAAGAAAAATCATCGCGAAAGTTTTATTCCGTTTGGTATTCCTTTCTGCGAAACTCTAAAACAAGGAAAAACAAAAACCGGCACTGGCACTGGGCTCTAGGTTAATAGGTTAGTCCCAAAAATCATATAAAATAGCATATTAATGCATATAAAACATCCAAAACAGATAATATAACAGCATGGAACAATCAAAAATTATAGATACGTTGGAGATGTATCAAGCATCCCCAAGCTTAATTCCCGCTCGTCCTCGAGTAGGTAGATGATAAAAACAGAATTTTTGATGTGGAATGCTACCTAACATATTTATTCATGTAATTCTCTTTATTGTGGCATGAATGTTCAGATCTGTAAGTTTCAAAAAAAGTTTAATATTGACATAAAAACAATAATACTTCAAGCATACTAATAAACAAATATGTCTTCTCAAAATAACATGGCCAAAGAAAGCTTATCCCTACAAAATCATATAGTGTGGCTATGCTCCATCTTCATCACAAAAAATATTCAAATCATGCACAACCCCGATGACAAGCCAAGCAATTGTTTCATACTTTTGATGTTCTCAAACCGTTTCAACTTTCATGCAATACATGAGCATGAGCCATGGACTATAGGTGCAATAGACAGTGGTTGTGGAGAAGACAAAAAGAAGTAGATAGTCTCACATCAACTAGGCATATCAATGGGCTATGGAGATGCCCATTAATAGATATCAATGAGAGTGAGTAGGGATTGCCATGCAACGGATGTACTAGAGCTATAAGTTTATGAAAGCTCAAAAAGAAAATAAGTGGGTGTGCATCCAACTTGCTTGCTCATGAAGACCTAGGGCATTTTGAGGAAGCCGATCGTTGGAATATACAAGCCAAGTTCTATAATGAAAAATTCCCACTAGTATATGAAAGTGAAATCATAGGAGACTCTCTATCATGAAGATCATGGTGCTACTTTGAAGCACAAGTGCGGCAAAAAGGATAGTAACATTGTCCCTTCTCTCTGTTTCTCTCATTTTTTTCTTTTCTCTTTTTTTGGGCCTTCTCTTTTTTACTTGGCCTTTCTATTTTTTTCTCACATGGGACAATGCTCTAATAATGAAGATCATCACACTTTTATTTACTTACAACTCGAAAATTACAGCTCGATTCTAGAACAACAATATGCCTCTATGTGAATGCCTCCGGCGGTGTACCGGGATGTGCAATGAATCAAGAGCGACATGTATATAAAATGATGAAACGGTGGCTTTTCCACAAATACGATGTCAACTACATGATCATGCAAAGCAATATGACAATGATGGAACCTGTCATAACAAACGGAACGGTGGATAGTTGCATGGCAATATATCTCGGAATGACTATGGAAATGCCATAATAGGTAGGTATGGTGGTTGTTTTGAGGAAGGATATGTGGTGGGTTTATGGTACCGGCTAAAGTTGCGCGGTACTAGAGAGGCTAGCAATGGCGGAAAGGTGAGAGTGTGTATAATCCATGGACTCAACATTAGTCATAAAGAACTCACATACTTATTGCAAAAATCTATTAATCATCGAAACAAATTACTACGCGCATGCTCCTAGGGGGATAGATTGGTAGGAAAAGACCATCGCTCGTTCCCGACCGCCACTCATACGGAAGACAATCAAAAAACATCTCATGCTCCAACTTCGTTACATAACGGTTCACCATACATGCATAATACGAGACTCACAAACCTTAACACAAGTATTTCTCAAATTCACAACTACTCACTAGCAGGACTCTAATATCACCATCTTCATATCTCAAAACAATCATAAGGAATCGAACTTCTCATAGTATTCAATGCACTCTATATGGAAGTTTTTATTATATCCCTTTTGGATGCCTATCATATTAGGACTAATTTTATAACCAAAGCAAATTACCATGATGTTCTAAAGACTCTCAAAATAATATAAGTAAAGTATGAGAGTTCATCAATTTCTATAAAATAAAACCACCGTCGTGCTCTAAAAAGATATAAGTGAAGCACTAGAGCAATTTTGCCTAGCTCAAAAAATATAAGTGAAGCACATAGAGTATTCTAATAGATCATGATTCATGCGTGTCTCTTCCAAAAGGTGTGTACAGCAAGGATGATTGTGGCAAACTAAAAAGCAAAGACTCAAATCATACAAGACGCTCCAAGCAAAACACATATCATGTGGTGAATAAAAATATAGCCTCAAGTAAAGTTACCGATAGACGAAAGAGGGGATGCCTTCCCGGGGCATCCCCAAGCTTAGGCCCTTTGGCCTCCTTTAATATTACCTTGGGGTGCCTTTGGAATCCCCAAGATTAGGCTCTTGCCACTCCTTATTCCATAGTCCATCAAATCCTTACCCAAAACTTGAAAACTTCACAACACAAACTTCAACAAAAAATCTCGTAAGCTCCGTTAGTATAAGAAAATAAATCATCATTTTTGGTACTGTTGTGAACTCATTCTTTATTTATATTGGTGTAATAGCTACTGTATTCCAACTTTCCCATGGTTCATACCCCCCAATACTAGTCATAGATTCATCAAAATAAGCAAACAACACGCAAAAAACATGATCTATCAAAAACAGAATAGTCTGTAGTAATCTGGATATTTCAAATACTTTTGTAACTCCAAAAATCCTGAGAAATTAGGAAGACCTAGAAATTTTTTTATCATCCTCTGCAAAAAGAATCAGTATTTTATCGTGCTTCTGTTAAAAATTAAAACTAATCTCCTGGGCTCAAAAGTTTCTGTTTTTCAGCAGGATCAAATCAACTATCACCGTAAGCTATACCAAAGGTCTTACTTGGCACAAACACTAACTAAAACATAAAATCACATCTAAACAGAGGCTAGAAGAAATATTTATTGCAACCTAAAAAGTAAAAAAAAAATAAAATTGTGTTTCCTCCCAACAAACGCTATTGTTTAACGCCCCTAGCTAGGCATAAAACACAAATAGATCTAAGTATTGTCATCTTTGGCATGCAATCCATAAGTGGCTCTCATTATAGATTCATAAGGCAATTTCATTTTATTTCTAGGGAAGTGTTCCATGCCTTTCCTTAACGGAAATTGAAATCTAATGTTTCCTTCTTTCATATCAAGAATTGCACCAATCGTTCTAAGGAAAGGTCTACCAAGAATAATAGGACATGTAGGATTGCAATCTATATCAAGAATAACGAAATCCATGGGTACACAATTCCTATTAGCAACAATAAGAACATCATTAATTCTTCTCATAGGTTTCTTAATAGTGGAATCCTCAAGATGCAAATTTAAAGAACAATCATCAAATTCACGAAAACCTAACACATCACATAAAGTTTTTGGAATCGTGGAAATACTAGCACCCAAATGACACAAATCATAGCACTCATAATCTTTAATTTTAATCTTAATAGTAGGTTTCCACTCATCATGAAGTTTTCTATGGATAGAAACTTCCAATTCAAGCTTTTCTTCAAAAGATTGCATCATAGCATCAACGATATGTTTACTAAAAGCTTTGTTTTGATTATAAGCATGAGGAGAATTCAATATGGATTGCAACAAGGAAATACAATCTATTAAAGAACAATTATAATAATTAAGGTCCTTGAAATCCAAAAGAGTGGGTTCATTGCTACCTAAAGTTTTGACCTCTCCAATCCCACCTTTATCAACTTTTGCATCAAGATCTAGAAACTCTGAATCATTGGGACGCCTTCTAACTAAAGTTGGCTCATCTCCAATCCCATATTTATCAATATTTACATTGGAAAACAAAGATTCAATAGGAGTCACATCAATCACTTTAAGATCTTCATCATTATTTTCACGGAAACTAGAACACGCTTTTATAAAGCAATCTTTTTTAGCACGCATATTAGCGGTTCTTTCTTTGCACTCATCAATGGAAATTCTCATGGCTTTGAGAGACTCATTGATATCATGCTTAGGTGGACTAGATCTAAGTTTCAAATAATCAACTAGATCTAAGTTCCATGAATTTCTCTTAACGATATTACGAATTTCAAAGAATCAACTATGAATCATAATATCGCATCCATAAAAATTTTGTATAATCATCCACAAGATTGTGCAACATGTTCATGATCAAGTTGCTTAAAATTCATAATATCATTCCTAAGGGAGATGATCTTAGTGGGAGGAAAATACTTGGAAATAAAAGCATCTTTACACTTGTTCCATGAATCAATACTATTTTTAGGCAAAGATGAAAACCAAGTTTTAGCGTGATCCCTAAGCGAGAACGGAAATAGCTTCAATTTAACAATATCATTATCCACATATTTTTTATTTTGCACATCACACAAATCAACGAAATTATTAAGATGGGATGTGACATCTTCATTGGGAAGGTAGGAAAATTGATCTTTCATAACAAGATTCCGCAAAGCGGTATTAATTTCACAAGATTCCGCATTAGCATCGGGAGCAATCGGAGTACTAATAAAATCATTGTTGTTGGTATTGGAAAAGTCACATAATTTGGTATTATCTTGAGCCATTGTGACAAAGCAAGCAATCCAACACACAAGCAGGCAAAAAGCAAGCGAATAATACGAACGGAAGAAGGGCGAAGAAAAGGCTAATAATTTCAGATATAGTGTTAGAAGTGGGGGAGAGGAAAACAAGAGGCGAATGGCGAATAATGTAATGTGTGGGATGAGAGTTTATGATGGGTACATGTTATGTCTTGGCTTGGCGTAGATATCCCCGGCAATGGCGCCAGACATCCTTCCTGCTACCTCTTAATCTTGTGTTGGTTTTTCCCTTGAAGAGGAAAGGGTGATGCAACAAAGTAGAGTAAGTATTTCCCTCAGTTTTGAGAACCAAGGTATCAATCCAGTAGGAGAAAACGCGACAAGCCACCGAATACCTGCACAAAAAAATACCAACTTGCACCGAACGCAATAAAGGGGTTGTCAATCCCTTCACGGTTATTTGCAAAGTGAGATCTGATATAGATGGATAAATGGTAAAGTAATATTTTTGGTATTTTTGGTTTATGGAACGGAAAGTAAAAGATTGCAAAGAAAGCAAATCAGAAACTAAAATTATAGATCAGAAACTTATATGATGGAAAATAGACCCGGGAGGCATAGGTTTCACTAGAGGCTTCTCTCAAGATAAAAATTATTACGGTGGGTGAACAAATTACTGTCGAGCAAGTGATAGAAAAGCACAAAGTTATGACGATATTTAAGGCAATGATCATGAATATAGGCATGATGTCCGTGTCAAGTAGACCGAAATGATTCTGCATCTACTACTATTACTCCACACATCCACCGACTCCTGACTGCATCTAGAGTATTAAGTTCATAAGAACAGAGTAACGCATTAAGTAAGATGACATGATGTAGCGGGATTAACTCAAGCAATATGATGAAAACCCCGTCTTGTTATCCTCGATTGCAACAATACAATACGTGTCGGTTCCCCTTCTATCACTAGGATCAAGCACCGCAAGATTGAACCCAAAGCTAAGCACTTCTCCCATTGCAAGGAAAAGCAATCTAGTTGGCCAAACCAAATCGATAGTTCGAAGGGACTTGCAAAGATATCAAATCATGCATAAAATAATTCAAAGGAGATTCAAATAATATTCATAGATAAGCTGATCATAAATCAACAATTCATCGGATCTCGGCAAACACACCGCAAAAGAGTATTACATCGAATAGATCTCCAAGAATATCGAGGAGAACATGGTATTGAGAATCAAAGAGAGAAAAGAAGCCATCTAGCTACTAGCTATGGACCCGTAGGTCCGTGGTAAACTACCCATGCTTCATCGGAGAGGCAATGGTGTTGATGTAGAAGCCCTCCGTGATCGAATCCCCCTCCAGCAGGGTGCTGAAAAAGGTCCCTAGATGGGACCTCACCGGTATAGAAGGTTGCAGCGGTGGAAAAGTGGTTTCGTGGCTCCCCTGGAAGTTTCGGGGTATATGAGAATATATAGGAGGAATATCTAGGTTATAGGGTCACTGAGGGGCCCACGAGGTTGGCGGCGCACCCTCCACCCTTGTGTCCGCCTTGTGGCTCTTCTGACCTGCACTCCAAGTCTCTTGGGTGTCTTCTGGTCCAAGAAAAATCATCATGAAAGTTTCATTCTGTTTGGTATTCCTTTTCTGCGAAACTCTAAAACAAGGATAAAAAAGAAACTGGCACTGGGTTGTAGGTTAATAAGTTAGTCCCAAAAATCATATAAAATAGCATATTAATGCATATAAAACATCCAAAACAGATAATATAATAACATGGAACAATCAAAAATTATAAATACATTGGAGACGTATCACATATCTTCTATAAGCATCTCAAAGGATTGGACGAAGTCTAGCTAACCTCATGAAGAACCAAGAGAGACTTGAGAGGATCATGGAAGATAAGTTACACGCCTTGGATATAAGGGTCACTGAGACCCAGACAACAGTTGAGAAGCTCAAGGAAGATGTTGATCAAGCAAAGATGAGCATCCTGGGGAACGTAGCATGCAATTCCAAAAATTTCCCTACGATCATGCAAGATTTATCTAGGAGATGCATAGCAATGAGAAGGGGAGAGTGTATCCACGTACCCTCGTAGACCGAAAGCGGAAGCGTTAATTAAATGCGGTTGATGTAGTCGAACGTCTTCATGATCCAACCGATCTTAGTACCAAATGTACGGCACCTCCGTGTTCAGCACATGTTCAGCTTGATGACGTCCCTTGAACTCTTGATCCAACAGAGGGTTGAGGGAGAGTTCCGTCAACACGATGGTGTGGTGACGGTGATGGTGATGTGATCCGTGCAGGGCTTTGCCTAAGCACTACGACGCTATGACCGGAGAAGTAAACTGTGGAGGGGGGCACTGCACATGGCTAAGAGAACAATTGATGTGCCTTTGGGGTGCCCCTCGCCCTCGTATATAAAGGAGAGGGGAAGGAGGTGGCCTACCAGGAGGAGGCGTGCCTAGCGGGGAGTCCTACTAGGACTCCACTCCTAGTAGGATTCGGCCCCCTTTCCTTCCAAAGGAGAGGGGGAAAGGGGAAAGAGGGGAGAGGGAGAAGGAAAGGGGGGCAGTCTTACTCAACTTCACACCTTCACACCTTTGACCGTTCCATTTTGAACTACTTCAAAATCTTGTCAAGGTATGTACTCATTGAAAAATCTTAACAAGCGTCTTAATCTATCTCTAAAGATCTTGATGCTCAATGTGTAAGCAGCTTCACTGAGGTCTTTCTTTGAAAAACTCCTTTCAAACACTCCTTTATGCTTTCCAGAAAATTCGACATCATTTCTGATCAACAATATGTCATTCACATACACTTATCAGAAAGGTTGTAGTTCTCCCACTCACTTTCTTGTAAATACAGGCTTCTCTGAAAGTCTGTATAAAACCATATGCTTTGCTCACCTCATCAAATCATATATTCCAACTCTGAGATGCTTGCACCAGTCCATAAATGGCTCACTGGAGCTTGCACACTTTGTTAGCACCTTTAGGATCGAAAAAACCTTCTGGTTGCATCATATACAACTCTTCTTTAAGATATCCATTAAGGAATGCAGTTTTGACATCCATTTGCCAGATTTCATAATCATAAAATGCAGCAATTGCTAACATGATTCGGACAGACTTAAGCATTGCTACGGGTGAGAAGGTCTCATCATAGTCAACTCCTTGAACTTGTCGAAAACCTTTCGCAACAAGTCGAGCTTTGTAGACAGTAACATTACCGTCGGCGTCAGTCTTCTTCTTGATGATCCATTTATTCTCTATGGCTTGCTGATCATCGGGCAATTCAACCAAAGTCCACACTTTGTTCTCATACATGGATCCCATCTCAGATTTCATGGCCTCAAGCCATTTTGCGGAATCTGGGATCATCATTGCTTCCTCATACTTCATAGTTTCGTCATGGTCTAGTAACATGACCTCGAGAACATGATTACCGTACCACTCTGGTGCGAACTATACTCTGGTTGACCTACGAGGTTCGGTAGTAACTTGATCTGAAGTTTCATGATCATCATCATTAGCTTCCTCACTAATTGGTGTAGGAATCACTGGAACTGATTTATGTGATGAACTACTTTCCAATTCGGGAGAAGGTACAATTACCTCATCAAGTTCTACTTTCCTCCCACTCACTTCTTTCGAGAGAAACTCCTTCTCTAGAAAGGATCCATTCTTAGCAACGAATATCTTGCCTTCAGATCGGTGATAGAAGGTCTACCCAACAGTTTCCTTTGGGTGTCCTATGAAGACACATTTCTCAGATTTGGGTTCGAGCTTATCAGGTTGAAGCTTTTTCACATAAGCATCGCAACCCCAAACTTTAAGAAATGACAGCTTAGGTTTCTTGCTAAACCACAGTTCATATGGTGCCATCTCAACGGATTTAGATGGTGCCCTATTTAACGTGAATACACCTGTCTCTAATGCATAACCCCAAAACGATAGTGGTAAATCAGTAGGAGACATCATAGATCGCACCATATCTAATAAAGTACAGTTACGATGTTCGGACACACCATTACGCTGTAGTGTTCCAGGATGGCGTGAGTTGTGAAACTATTCCACATTGTTTTAAATGAAGGCGAAACTCGTAACTCAAATATTCGCCTCCGCGATCAGATCGTAGAAACTCATAAATGCGGTTGATGTAGTCAAACGTCTTCACGATCCAACCAATCTTAGTACCGAACGTACGACACCTCCGTGTTCAGCACACGTTCAACTCGATGACATCCCTCGAACTCTTGATCCAGCAGAGGGTTGAGGGAGAGTTCCGTCAGCACGATGGTATGGTGACGGTGATGGTGATGTGATCCGCGCAGGGCTTCGCCTAAGCACTACGATGCTATGACCGGAGGAGTAAATTGTGGAGGGGGGCACCGCACACGGCTAAGAGAACAATTGACGTGCCTCTGGGGTTCCCTCCGCCCCCGTATATAAAGGAGAGGGGGAGGAGGTGGCCGGCCAGGAGGAGGCACGCCTAGGGGGGAGTCCTACTAGGAGTCCACTAATAGTAGGATTCAACCCCCCTTTCCTTCCAACGGAGAGAGGGAAAGGGGAAAGAGGGGAGAGGGATAAGGAAAGGGGGCGCCCCCACCCCTTGTCCAATTCGGATTGGGCAGGGGGAGGCGCACGCCACCTCTTGTGACCTGCCTCCCTCTCTCCACTATGGCCCATGAGGCCCATTAACTTTCCTGGGGGGTTCCTGCAACCTCCGAGTACTACAAAAAATCCCCGAACCTCTTCGAAACCATTCTAGTGTCTGTATATGACCTTACAATATATCAATCTTTACCTCTCGACCACTTTGAGACTCCTCGTGATGTCTGTGATCTCATCCGGGACTCCGAACAAACTTCGGTCACCAAAACACACAACTCATAATACAAATCGTCATCGAACGTTAAGCGTGCGGACCCTGCGGGTTCGAGAACTATGTAGACATCACCGAGACACATCCCCGATCAATAACCAATAACGGAACCTGGATGCTCATATTGGTTCCTACATATTCTACGAATATCTTTATCGGTCAAACCCCATAACAACATACGTCATTCCCTTTGTCATCGGTATGTTACTTGCCCGAGATTCGATCGTCGGTATCTCCATACCAAGTTCAATCTCGTTACCGGAAAGTCTCTTTACTCGTTCCATAATGCATCATCCCGCAACTAACTCATTAGTCACATTGCTTGCAAGGCTTATTATGATGGGCATTACCGAGAGGGCCTAGAGATACCTCTCCGATACTCGGAGTGATAAATCCTAATCTCGATCTATGCCAACCCAACAAACATCTTCGGAGATACCTGTAGAGCATCTTTATAATCACCTAGTTATGTTGTATCGTTTGATAGCACACAAGGTATTCCTTCGGTATCCGGGAGTGGCATAATCTCATAGTCAAAGGAATATGTATAAGTGATGAAGAAAGCAATAGCAATAAAACTTAACGATCATTATGCTAAGCTAACGGATGGGTCTTGTCCATCACATCATTCTCCTGATGATGTGATCCCGTTAATCAAATGACAACACATGTCTATGGTTAGGAAACTTAACCATTTTTTATCAATGAGCTAGTCTAGTAGAGGCTTACTAGGGACATGGTGTTTTGTCTATGTATCCACACATGTATCAAGTTTCCGGTTAATACAATTCTAGCATGGATAATAAACATTTATCATGATATAAGGAAATATAAAATAACAACTTTATTATTGCCTCTAGGGCATATTTCCTTTAGAGCATTAGTGATGATGATGATGGTACTACACTTCCAACCACGATTCAGTTTCAGACCAAGCCTAGGTCTGTTGTTGTTGTGACATCAGACACTCGAGCCACCGTGTTTTCTCCAGCTGCTGAACAATCATTTGCCCCTCCAGTTTCTACACCTCTAGTCATGCAGACGACATCAGAGGCATTCGCCAACACACTTCTCTCCACTCCATTGACGCACACCGGAGCTGCAAGTCAGAGGACTTCATCGCCAGGAGCCGAAGATCAAGCCCAGAGCAACATTTAGCTCTGTATTTATTTGAAATTTCTGGTAACTTATTGCCAAAGGGGAGAGTAAATATATATCTTAGGGCTTCGAGAGAGACTGTCTTTCGCTTTTGCTCGTTCTATTTCGTGCTTGTTCTACTCCAGTTACTTTCTTGGTGCTTGTTTGTGAGACTATGCTATGTTTGTGATTGATCATACCGTACTCTAATGCTATGCATGTCATCCATCCATATTTTGTGATTATTGCTATGATCATTCACTTTATGTTTGGTGATCAGTGCTTGATGTATTTCATTCATATCATCTTGTGTGCTCCACCAAGATGTATGTGACATGGAAGAGTGACCATGATCCTAATCGATTGTGCATTTGCATTCAAGTGCAAATTTTAAATAATGCACAAATTTAGGGGTAGCTCTTGCTTATCACATACTCCTCAAAGCAATGATATTATTTATTGATTATATCCAATGTCGAAGCTTTGATCTATATGTTGTCATCAATTACCAAAAATGGGGAGATTGAAAGTGCAACTAATCCCCGGGTGGTTTTGGTAATTAATAACAACATATATCTCATTGAACTAATGGCTATTCAAAGATCATTTCAGGAAAGTTCAATGTTGGTATGGAAAGGACATCTGGATGTGGACCCCTCAAATGCAAAGGACACACAATGGTAAAAGCTCCAAGACTCTACATTTTTGGTTAAGTGATCAAAGATCACATTGAGTCCACAGGAAAGCCAATATTGTTAAAATGGGGTGAGGTTTTTTATCATGAGTCATTTGCTCAAGTGCTTGAAGATATTGCTCCAAAAACTCTCAACCACATTCTCAATATCCAATCTATCCAAAACCCTATGTTCATTCTTGGTCCCAGAGGGAGTCCTGGATTAGGGGGTCCACGGGTGTCCGGACTATTTGATATGGGCCGGACTGATAGGCCATGAAGATAAAAGCAGAAGACTTTCCCCAGTATCCGGGTAGGACTCCTATATGAGTGGAAGGCAAGTTTGGTGTCCGAATATGTTATTTCCTTCCCTTACAAACCAACTCTGTACAGCCCTAGGCCTCTCTAGTGTGTATATAAACCGGAGGGGTTAGTCTGTAGAGATCATCAGAATTCTCATAGGCTAGACATCTAGGGTTTAGCCATTACGATCTCGAGGTAGATCAACTCTTGTAACCCCTATACTCATCGAATACAATCAAGCAGGATGCAGGGTTTTACCTCCATTAAGAGGGCCCGAACCTAGGTAAACATTGTGTCCCACTTGTCCCTTGTTACCATCAATCCTCAAACACACAGTTTGGGACCCCCTATCCAAGATCTGCCGGTTTTGACACCGACATTGGTGCTTTCATTGAGAGTTCCGCTATGTCATCGGTAGAAGGATCGATTGCTCAACTTGTCATCAGCGATGATGCTGTTTCTAGGGAGACTTTTCTCCCTGGTCAACTCTTTGTGTTTTGCGGCTTCGCTCTGCATGCCAATTCAACTGGTCACCTCGAGCAAATCGACAGCTACGCCCCTAGTCATCAGATCAGGTTTGGAAGCTTGAACTACATCGCTGATATCTGAGGAGACTTGGTCTTCGAAGGGTTCTTGGCCCCAGCCGCTGCTCCTCATCTACGTGAAGGAAGCTCGTTGGATCCGCCATCAGATTCCACTCAAGGATCGACTCTCGTGCCTGCCCTGGCCTTAGATCCAGAGCGGACCACTCTGTCCGAAGACGGGAGGATAAATCTCGCCGGCCTCTCTCCCATTACGGAACTTCCAGCCGGAGACCCAGAGGTGACCACGGTGTCAGCGAGCCCGGAGTCAAACAGGACTCTCCCTATCATCGGGAAGCCGGACTCATCTCTGGATGTCAACTCTAAACTCTCAAGGTCTGCGTCCACCGAGCTCGGTCAAGTAGTGATTTCCGGACCCAGCTACGCAGATCCTCAGACACATGTCCAGCTTTCACTCCTAAACGAGGGGATGGACCTAATGCGATCTCTCGCCATCACAGAAATGTCACTTCCCAACCATGCCCATCCTGAACTGGGGGCCGAGAGCGGGGAATTTTACGTCCCACCCACCACCCACTTAATAGCCACTATCGAGGACCTAACCAACATGCTAAAGTACGCCTCCGAAGACATCGATGGTATGGACGACGATGCCGGAGCCGAACCAGGCCAAAACCCGTCTATCACTGGGCGTTGGACGGCCACTGATACTTACGACGTATACATGGTGGATACGCCCGAGAAGAAGGACGACGATGGCACTCAAGATCCGACTGAGGACAAGCCCGTCGAGGCACCACCAAAGCGTCGATGTCAGCGGCGCCGCTCACGATCGCGTCGAGAGAAGGAAAACAATACCGGCACCAGGGACAATGACACTTCGGAGAATGCCGAAGACGCCGACCACCCCGTTGAGCCTGTGTTCGAGCGGGATGAAAGGGAAGAAGGCCAATACAGCCCCGAACACGCCGATCACGAGGATTCGGAAGACAATAATTACTTACCTGCCTCCAAAGAGGATGTCAGCCTCGACAACGAAGAGTTCATCATGCCAGAGGAACCCCTCGAACAAGACCGCTTCAAGCGACAGCTTGTCACCACTGTGAGGAGCCTGAAAAAGAAACATCAACATCTTCAAGCCGAACAGGATATGCTCAATGACAGATGGACCAAGGTCCTGGCTGTCGAAGAATACGGCTTCGAGCCCCGGCAAAGAGCTACCCAAAACGCAGGCTACTACCACAATTTGACTACGTGGCCCTTGAGCTAATACCGTCAAAATACAATCATGTTGATCAACTGGACCGACCACCACGTGGATGAGACAAAGCGGCTAATTATGCCAAACACCAGCCCTCCACCTCGCCGTAGAGGCAAAGAGGCAGCGGCTCTGGGCTACACGTACGACTTACGTCAGGACCTGGACAATAGAACCGGCCAGACTAGGTCAATCTACGGATCAAGGGGACGTGCTCCAACACGATACGACGGCCATCAAGCCTGGTGCGACAAGCATAACCAAGTTCAGGCCAAGAACCGAACACGGATGTCATCCGAACTCCGTCGTGGTGTTGCCTGATATAGAGGCATCGCACACCCCATGTGCTTTACCGATGAGGTAATGCAGCACCAGTTTTCGAAAGGGTTTAAACCCGTAAACATTGAGGCATATGATGGAACGACAGATCCTGCTGTATGGATTGAAGATTTTCTTCTCCACATTCACATGGCTCGTGGCGATGAGCTCCACGCCATTAAATACCTTCCTCTAAAACTAAAAGGTCCAGCATGGCACTGGTTGAATAGCCTCCTAGAGAACTCCATTGGTAGCTGGGAGGACTTAGAGGACGCTCTTCGGGACAACTTTCAGGGCACTTATGTCCGGCCACCGGATGTTGATGACCTGAGTCACATAGTCCAGCAACCTGGAGAGTCAGCCCGCAAACTTTGGACTCGATTCTTAATTAAAAAGAACCAAATCGTCGACTATCTGGATGTTGAAGCCTTAGCAGCATTTAAACACAGTGTCCGGGATGAATGGCTCGCCCGACACCTCGGTCAGGAAAAGCTGAAAACTATGGCAGCTCTTACTTCACTTATGACCCGCTTTTGTGCAGGCGAAGATAGCTGGTTGGCTCGTAGAAGCAACGACACCAGTGAACCCGGCACCTCTGAGGCCAGGGATGGCAATGGAAGGCCACAATGTAGAAAAAATAAGCGTCGGAACAATAACAAAGAAATTGAGGATAAGGCGGTCAACGCCGGATTCAATGGCTCCAAACCTGGTCAGCAGAAGAAGCCGTTCAAAGGGAATAGAGACGGTCCATCCAATTTGGACAAAATAGTAGATAGGCCTTGCCAGATTCATGGCACCCCTAACATGCCTGCCAACCACACCAACAGAAACTGCTAGGTTTTTAAGCAGGCTGGTAAATTAAATACCGAACACAAGGGGAAAGGACCTCAAAGCAAGGACGGTGACGAGCCCCGTCCTCCAAACACAGGGGTGGCAGAAGAAGTTTCCCCCCAAAGTGAAAATTGTGAACATGATATATGTCACTCACATCCCCAAAAGGGAGCGCAAGCGCGCATTAAGGGACGTCTACGCCATAGAGCCTGTCGCCCCAAAATTCGACCAATGGTCGGCCTGTCAGATCACTTTCGATCGCAGGGGCCACCCAACCAGTATCCATCACGGAGGTTCGGCGGCCCTGGTACTCGACCCTATAATCGACGGGTACCATCTTACCAGATTCCTAATGGATGGCAGCAGCAGCCTCAATTTGATCTATCCGGATACTGTCCGTAAGATGGGTATCGACCCCTTAAGAATCAAGCCTAGCAACACTACCTTTAAAGGAGTGATACCCGGCATGCAGGCCCGCTGTACGGTCTCCTTAACATTGGAAGTAGTCTTCAGTTCTCCGGACAACTTCTGTAGCGAAAACTTGAACTTCGATATCGTCCCTTTTTGTAGTGGTTATCATGCACTGCTCGGATGAACCGTTTTCACCCGCTTCAATGTAGTCCCACATTATGCTTATTTAAAGCTCAAAATGCTTGGACCATGCGGCGTAATCACAGTCAATGGAAATATGGAGCGGTCCCTCCATACTAAGGAGCACACCGCTGCCCTAGCAGCCGAGGTACAGAACAGACTCGTCAAGTTGAACAACTCGTCGGTCATTAAGACCCATGACACTGCTAAGCGAGTTCGATCCACATTACAACACGACAACTCGGCAGATCCGGAGCTTGAATAGCAGTTCAGCCTCCACCGATCGCCCCATAAGGTTGTGGCATACGTACCGCGCGTGCATAATCACGCACTTAAAATACCTTGGGCAGCGCTGGAGGCATACTGCGGAAAAGGTCTATAGTACGGCTTGACCCTATTCGGACCTCAAGCTTTTTTGTTTTTACTACAGGTTCATTAAAAACCTACCCACTCTACGGTTGCACGGGGGCTCCTTTCCAGGATCCCCTTTCTTACAAACGACCATCGACTTCTCCTCTCAAAGGATTTCTCACCAAGGAGAAACTGCGCAGACGTGCGGCAGGTCATCATTGGGATCTTTAAACCACTAATTTTAGACCCTATGTAAAACTTTCCCTTGTGTAAACTCTTGGAGTGTAAAATAACCTTGATATTCATGGCATTTTCTATAATAACACGTCTCGGCGTATCAATGAGGATATAAAGGAAACAGTTGATCACCACTTTCGTTTGGTACTAATTTATTTCACATTGTCATATGTATTCCCTCCCTACGTCTGACTGCCACATGTGCTTTAGTCCGGCCTTAAAACACCGGGGGTTGTTCCCGGCCCGGAACATTTTCAAGTCTGAACTCCTATGGGGTACTCTTCGGCATCCTGAATATTGCATTATATGCATCGGCTCTGAATCATGTCTCTGGTCTATAGTTGGTTGCCCAGCTCCTGTGCTTACCACCTTACGTTCTGCTTGTTCGGCTAAGGTAGTAAAGGGAGAACTACTGCGATTGTATTTCTGGTTCGTCCGGTCAAATAACTCAGTAGAGAAAGCTGCAAACTGACTGTCATGGTAAAGTGAGAGCTAATTGGCGATTCAGTGACTTAGTTTTATACTCAAATCGTTTGCGATTCACTCCGTGTTATACGAGATGTTGGTCTTCTTCCAGACACATGGAAAACGGCACCGTATTCTGGTTAGCCGCACACGAACCAGGGGCTAGTACTTAGCTCCACCGTCAAACTCCTCTGGAGAAGTAAAAGTAATAAAGCCACATAGTCTGATTGCTTGGTTCATCCCACGGACACTTCCTTTACGGACCAAGACATTGGAAAAACTGTGGTCACGCGTCACGATGAACACCCCTGTCAGTGTCAAAACCGGCGGATCTCGGGTAGGGGGTCCCGAACTGTGCGTCTAGGCCGGATGGTAACAGGAGGCAAGGGACACGAAGTTTTACCCAGGTTCGGGCCCTCTTGATGGAGGTAAAACCCTACGTCCTGCTTGATTAATATTGAAGATATGGGTGTTACAAGAGTAGATCTACCACAAGATCAGAGAGGCTAAACCCTAGAAGCTAGCCTACAGTATGATTGTATGTTGTGATTGTTGTCCTACGGACTAAAACCCTCCGGTTTATATAGACACCGGAGAGGGTTAGTGTCGGTGTCAAAACCGGCGGATCTCGGGTAGGGGGTCCCGAACTGTGCGTCTAGGCCGGATGGTAACAGGAGGTAGGGAACACTTTGTTTTACCCAGGTTCGGGCCCTCTCGATGGAGGTAATACCCTACTCCTGCTTGATTAATATTGATGATATGGGTAGTACAAGAGTAGATCTACCACGAGATCAAGGAGGCTAAACCCTAGAAGCTAGCCTATGGTATGATTGTTGTGTATGGAGTTGATTCTGTCCTACGGACTACAACCCACCGGTTTATATAGACACCGGATAGGGTTAGGGTTACACAAAGTCGGTTACAATGGTAGGAGATCTTGAATATCCGCATCGCCAAGCTTGCTTTCCACGCCAAGGAAAGTCCCATCTGGACACGGGACGAAGTCTTCAATCTTGTATCTTCATAGTCCAGGAGTCCGACTGAAGGTATAGTCCGGCTACCCGAACACCCCCTAATCCAGGATTCCCTCAGTAGCCCCTGCACCAGGCTTCAATGACGACGAGTCCGGCGCACAAATTGTCTTCGACATTGCAAGGCGGGTTCCTCCTCCAAGTCCTTCATAGAAGATTGTAATCACCAAGAGTAGTGTCCGGCTCTGTAAAATAATCTTCCACATATTGCCATAGAGAGAATAATATTAACACAAATCAAATCTGCTAACGTATTCTGTAGTGCGCCATCACACTACAGCCAAGTCCTTTACTCGAATCGTTTTTACTTTTCCACCTCAGCATGTTTTGCGAGGCGGTTTCCTTGGCACGTCTTGTCAAAGCAGAGATCGTGTACCCTTTTTACGGGATTCTCATCAATATGGACGTGGATAATCCAACCGTGCCATTTACCACGGCGCTTGGGAGGCAAGAGAGTTTTATTAGGCAGGTGGGGACGCATAACCGCATCTGCCTATATAAGGGGATAAGGATCCACCCTTTTACCTACGCCTTCTTCCTCCCTTGCCTACCCATCTCACGCGCACCCGAGCTCCAGCGCCCAAGCCCGCACTTCCCACCTCAACCTTCTCCAGCAATGTCCGGAGCGGGAGGCAAGTGGATGGTCTCCTCTGTCACGAAGGGCAATGTCAAGAAGCTAAGGAAGGCCGGGTATCTGTCCAAGGACATCGCGCACCGGCTTCCCGAAGAGGGGCAGCTTATCCCCACCCCAAGGCCCCATGAGAGGGTAGTATTTCTCCTCCACTTCCTCCGCGGACTGGGTTTTCCACTCCACCCATTTATCCGGGGGCTCATGTTCTACTACGGCCTGGATTTCCATGATCTGGCTCCAAACTTCATCCTCAACATCTCGGCGTTTATCATCGTGTGCGAGGCTTTTCTCTGCGTCCGCCCCCATTTCGGCCTCTGGCTTAAGACCTTCAACGTCAAGCCCAAGGTGGTGCACGGCAGCCAGGCGGAGTGCGGAGGCGCCATGGCGGGCAAGATGGCCAACGCCCTATGGTTCGAGGGCTCTTTCATGGAGACCCTAAAGGGATGGCAATCCGGGTGGTTTTATATCACCGAGCCGCGCGATCCGGAATGGACCGCGGCCCCCGAGTTCTGATCCGGACCCCCACGCGGCTTGTGTCCTGGAAAGAGACGGGCCTGTCGTGGGGTGACGAAAAAGAGGTGACTGGATTGCAAACATGCATCCAGTCCCTGGTGAACAAGCCAATCAGGCTTGTAAATGTAGTCCAGGTCATGCTCGTTCGCCGAATCCTCCCGTGTCAACAACGGGACTTTACTCTGTGGGAGTTCGACCCGGCACAGCACCGAACCCTTAACAGGCTCTTTGACACGATGTATGAAGACGTCTGGAAGGTGGTAATCAAAGGTGCCAAGGCTCCCGCATCCGCTTCCGAGGACCGCGGATACAGCTCGCAGCATCACGCTAGCGAGGTAAGCTATCTTCACCTTTTACAGGATGTTCAGCTTTTTTCATAGTTTGACTCTATGCAGGATCTAAACTCCCTTACCTTTGACAGGCTTGGCGGGCGATAGCCGAACCGATTAACTGTCCGGCTCCGCTGCCCGAAGACCCAGCCCCAGCTCTACTAGTGAAGCTGCTGGCTCCGGCGCCTTATGTGGTGCCGGAAAAGAAGGCCAAGAAGAAGAAGACCACGGGGACTCGAAAGAGTACCCGTAATGTGGTGCTGTCGGACTCGTCATCCGATGAGTCTGGGACGCCCTCTTCTCGTGAGAACGAGGAGGAGGAAGAAGAAACCTCTCCCCCTCCAGCGGGGGGAGGAAAGAAAAGGAAGGCCGCCCTAGTGGGGGGGCGAAGGGTCCAAGAAGAGGAAAACCCCTCCGCCGGACTACACCCCCGATGCCGACGAGGACGAAGAGGAGTGGCCGGACAGGGCCGGGCGTCAGGCGAAATCGTAAGTGTTCAGATACCAGAGTAACTCATGATATTCCTTTTGTTGCACAGCTTTCCCTAATGTCGAATATAATCATGCAGCCCGCCCCGGGCCAAACTCAACGAGTCGTCGAGCGGCTCCCTGGATTCATCGGACGTGAACTCAGTTCCGCCCGCTGTCTCCCCCCGCACTACGGATGACGCCGAAGTGGCGTCGCAACAAGCTCCGGGGCAGGAGGAGGTGGTCCTAGAGGAGTCGCAAGGCGACCTCCCGGACTCCAGGAGTAAAGGGGACAAGACCCCCCAGGGCTCCAAGTCCGGCTTTAAGCCGGACACCGTGCCGGAATCTTCAACAATTTCGGACCGCGGCAGGTGAACTCCTTCCAAGAGGAGCAAGCCTTCTAAGCCGGCAGCCTCCGTCCAACCGGAGGCGCCGGACAATCTGCTGGAGGTGCTTGAAGGCGCCTCCATCGACGAGGAGCACCATACTATTATGAGTACGGTGATCCAGAAGGTTCAGTCCGCCAAGAGCGGGCTGAGTGAAGCTTGCGCTAGCCTCCTAACAGGCTTCGAGGTAAGTAAAAATATGTAAAAATATTACCGCATAGACAGTAGCCCCTGATGCTCTGTTTGGCATTCGGAAAGAAAAGCCGAATAGAGGATCTATTAAATTTCGTAGGAGTCTAACAACAAAGAGTCAATATGCGTATGCAGGCTTCGCTGCTAGCCACCGCCACACTGACTGCGGAGGTGGGTGCCCTGAAACAGGGACTCGAGCGGACCGAGCAAGAGCTCGGCCTTGCCAAGCGGCAGCTCGAGGAGAAAGAAGGTAAGGAATACCTTACAGAAAAAAGTGCCTATAGAGAGGCGTGATTGCAAAAAATAACAGGATTGTACTGCTTATTGTAGGGGCCACGACTGAGGTGGCGACCCTCAAGCAGGCGCTGTCCGAGGCTGAAAAGAAAACGGCCGCGGAGCGCACCGAGCGAGAGAAACTTGGGGCTCAGGTCGGCGAGGTGCAGCAAGAGCTTCAGGCTCTTATGAAAAAACATGAGAGTTTGGAGCTTGAGTCAAAGACCCAAGCGTCCGAGCTCGCGGCGGCCCTTGAGACTGCCAAGTCTGCCAAGGCCGAAGCCCAAAAGGCCCTCCGAGAGTTGGAGGATATGAAAAAGATAGCAGCGGGTAAGGCATTCTTTATGCAAAGCAGAAATATAAAAGTAAACTACTTGTTACTTACCCGAATCCGGAGTTCTCCAGGGGCATTCGCAGATCTTCCCCTCAGCGTATCCGATGCCGCCGCATTCTACCGAGCTGAAGAGGGCAGCTCGACGGAGAAGGTGTTCTGGTCTCAGTATGCTGAGGCCGGACACCCTGTGCCCTTGAGCGACCAGCTGAAACAGCTGGTTGAACTCCACAAGGCGGCCGAACAGGCCATGAAGGGCTTCATAGTTCGGCTGTGGCCCGGAGAGGCCCTGCCTGGGAGCTACTTCAGGCTGGTGCGGCGGCTGGTGGAGGCATGTCCAAGGCTCGAGGTCATCAAGCGCTCCGTCTGCATCGAAGGTGCCCGTAGGGCCCTTGCCCGTGCAAAGGTGCACTGGGGTAAGCTAGACGGTGAAAAGCTTGTGAGGGACGGGCCGCCGCCGGGGAAGGAGCATCGCAAGCCTGAGAACTACTATAAGGATGTTCTTGCGGGTGCCCGCCTTGTGGCGGATGAATGCACCAAGGATGTAATTTTTGAATGAACTCGCTCGTGTTTATCATGTGCGCTGAAAACTTGTTCATATGCGCTAAGCAATGCTTATTGAATTTAAAATATTATTTTCTGTGCGGCCGTTTATCAAAAATTGAGAGATGGCCAGTCGTCGGCTTCTGCCCCCATGCCACTAGTGCTGGAGTGTTCGGTGATAAACCTAGGCGCTCTTTTTCCCATGGTTGGGTCCTTCGAGGGAGGCGCTCAGCACGACGAACCAGGCAATCGGACTATAATGCTTGAACACTCTCACTTAGCCATAGAACTTTATAATTTTAAATTTCGGCGAAGCCCCTAGTTCGGAAGACCGAGTTCGGGGCGCTATCCACGCCTTGGCCGGGGTTATCCAGCTCCTCGCTCGAAGCGGCATAAGCCTTTAGGGACTCGAGAAACCTCTCGAATAGCGACCGGTCTCTCGCCTCATCATGACAGTCAGTTTTAGCTTTCTCCACTGAGGTGCTTAACCCAGCTCAACCGGGGCACAATCGCAGTGGTTCTCCTAGTGCTACCTTAGCCGATATAGCGGAACGTAAGGCACCAAAACATAGGAGCCGGGCAAACCCAACTATTGACCCAAATCATGATTCGGAGCCGATGCATATAGTGCTATAAGTTCGGGGTGCCGCACTTGTGAAAGTGTACGGACTTCTCACACCATATTAAAGGGTACTGAAGCCCCTGGCGTACTTGTCGTACCATAGTGTACGGGTGCAACATGTCACTAATGAACATATATAAAAGAGAGTAATGCAAAAAATAGACAAAAAAGCTAAGCATTGTTTATAGAGAGGCTATTTATCAAAGCCGAACGATACAAATAGTGCGGTAAGCAAAAGATATTGGACTATTCAGTATGTCCTGACCAGGGGCAGGCCGCGGAATTGTATTTAAAACAGGTATACCGCTCGTAACAGAGACCACCTGGGAGTTCCATAATGCGGCATGGCTTGTCTGCCTCCCTGGATCTTGCATCGTTTGTGCGGCAGTCGAATTGCCGAACAGGTCGTCCGAAGTATGGAGTCCTGAAAGTAAGAAAAAATTAAAAAAAGAATCCGGCAGCCCCTAGTACGTTTTAAGCCGTTTTTTGGGCGTGCCGTTATTGTGCCCCTTCCCCTGTGCCCATGGTATTTCGAGGGCGTAGTTATGTACGCGAGGTACTGGTTTCACTATGTCGCGAAAGCTGGGGTTGGGGCCGCATTGCTACGCTTGCTCAGAGTGTGCCAGGCGGTCCTGCTGTAGGTTACTCCGGGCGCGCTTGGCAGTGTTGGGCTTTTTAATGGCCGGACTGGAGAATTGCCTGAGAAGGCTACTTTGTACCTCCGCTGCGAGAGCCGCCGTATGCTCCTCCGTACGGAGAGAGCGTTCGGTGTTTCCGTTGACTGTAATTACTCCTCGAGGGCCTGGCATCTTGAGCTCGAGATATGCGTAGTGAGGCACTGCATTGAACTTTGTGAATGCAGTTCGTCCGAGCAGGGCGTGATAGCCACTGCGAAACGGGACTATATCGAAGATTAACTCTTTGCTTCGGAAATTGTACGGGGATCCGAAGACCACGTCAAGTGTTACTGAGCCTGTACAGTTGGCTTCTACACCTGGTATAAAGCCTTTAAAGGTCGTTCTTGTGGGCTTAATCCTTGAGGGATCTATGCCCATTTTCCGCACTGTATCTTGATAAAGCAGGTTCAGGCTACTGCCGCCGTCCATGAGGACTCTTGTGAGGTGAAATCCGTCGATGATTGGGTCGAGGACCAATGCGGCGAAGCCGCCATGGTGGATGCTAGTGGGATGGTCTCTTCGATCAAAAGTGATCGGGAAGGAGGACCATGGGTTGAACTTTGGGGCGACTGGCTCTATCGCATATACGTCCCGTAGTGCATGCTTCCGCTCCCGCTTGGGAATGTGGGTTGCGTATATCATGTTCACCGTCCGCACTTGTGGGGGAAAGCCCTTCTGTCCATTGTTGTTCGGCGGCTTGGGCTCCTCGTCGTCTCTATGCAGCCCCTTGTCTCTGTTTTCGGCCCTTAACTTGCCTGCCTGCTTGAACACCCAACAATCCCTGTTAGTGTGATTGGCTGACCTTTCGGGGGTGCCATGTATCTGGCACAAGCGATCGAGTATTCGGTCCAAACTGGACGGGCCCTGAGTATTCTTTTTGAATGGCTTTTTCCGCTGACCGGATTTATAGCCTTTGAATCCGGCATTGACTGCCGTGTCTTCATTGCTGTCGCTGTTGACGTGGCGTTTTTTCTTATTCCGACGTGTCCTGCCACTTTTGTCCTTGGTATCCGAATTACCAGGGTTCTTTGATAAGTTGTTACTGCGAGCTAGCCAGCTGTCTTCTCCCGCGCAAAAGCGGGTCATGAGTGTCGTGAGGGCTGCCATGGATTTCGGCTTTTCCTGTCCCAGGTGCCGGGCAAGCCACTCGTCGCGGATGTTATGCTTGAAGGCTGCTAGGGCCTCTGCGTCTGGATAGTCGACTATCTGGTTTTTCTTTGTTAGGAACCGTGTCCAGAATTGTCTGGCCGATTCTTCTGGCTGCTGAATTATGTGCCTTAAGTCGTCGGCATCCGGCGGTCGCATGTAAGTGCCCTGGAAGTTGTCGAGGAATGCGGCTTCCAGGTCCTCCCAAGAACCGATTGAGTCTGCTGGCAAGCTGTTAAGCCAATGCCGGGCCGGTCCTTTAAGTTTGAGCGGGAGGTATTTTATGGCGTGTAGATCATCGCCGCGTGCCATGTGGATATGAAGGAGATAATCCTCGATCCATACCGCCGGGTCTGTTGTGCCATCGTATGACTCGATGTTTACGGGTTTGAAACCCTCTAGGATTTTATGATCCATTACTTCATTCGTGAAGCATCGTGGGTGTGCGGCGCCTCTGTACTGGGCTATATCACGACGCAGCTCGGAAGAGCTATGTCTGTTGTGTTCGGCCCAGCCGGATTTGTTGTATCCGAGGTGAAGATCATTGTCACATGCCGTAGGGAGCCTGCGCGATCCATAGATCGATCTTGTTTGTCTTGCCTTATCTTCCAGTATGTCTCGCAGGTCGGGCGCATTTTCCCGTGCCTTAGTTGAGCGGCATCGGGGGATGGCTTGGGTGGAGGGCCGAGAGGCCTCTCTGTCGCGGCCGCGAGGTGGCCGGTCTGCCATGTCATGCGCTGGTGATGTAGGTGCTTCCTCCTCTGATCGGGGTAGCGGCCTGCGCTTCGGGTAACTCTTGGAGGGGCGTTCGAGTTCATACTCTTCGGCCGTAAGGACTTCAGTCCATCTGTCAGCTAGCAAATCTTGGGCAGCTTTAAGCTGTTGTTGCTTTTTCTTGAGGCTGCTTGCCGTGGATAAAAGCCTGCGTTTAAAACGTTCTTGTTTGGCGGGGTCTGATGGTATGACGAATTCGTCGTCATCGAGGCTTGCCTCGTCTTCGGAGGGAGGCGTATAGTTATCATCCTCGACCTCTCGGTCTGCCGCTCTCTCATGAGGGCTGGCTTCTCCATCTTCCTGTGCCGAATCTTGCTAAGGTGGGTGTTCTTCGGCGCTATCCGGGGTAGTATTATCTCCCGTGCCGGAATCACCGTTTTTGCTTTGGCGGGATTTAGAGCGGCGCCGCTGACGCCGGCGCTTTGGCTGTTTCTTGGGGGCGTCATCCCCCACTATTCCATCGCCATCTCCATCTTTTGGAGTATCCACCATGTATATGTCATATGACGAGGTGGCCTTACAGCGCCCTACAGGTGCTGGTTCCTGTTCGTCTCCTATATCGTCGTCCATGCCGTCGATGTCTTCGGAGCCGAAGTCAAGCATGTCGGTTAAATCGTCGACAGTGGCTACAAAGTGGGTGGTGGGTGGGCTTTGAATTTCCTCACCGTCCGTATCCCACCCTCGCTGACCGTAGTCTGGCCAGGGCTCTCCTGATAAAGAGAGAGACTTAAGAGAATTCAGGATGTCGCCAAAAGGCGAGTGCTGAAAGATGTCTGCGGCGGTGAACTCCATTATCGGCGCCCAGTCGGATTCGATTGGCAGGGGCGCGGGGGGTTCGGAGTCCGGGGTGCAGTCCGGACCCTTGGAGTCGCGGGTTGTGCAGAGTGCGAGGCTAGCGTTCGGCTCGATCGCTTTTGGGATCGCAGCCCCTGAGGTGACGTCCAACCGCTCATCCTCGATTGGCGCAGTAGGCTCTGGATCAATGGTCGGAACCGGTGCGTGTGCGGCCTCCAAAGCGCTGTTCGGCGGCAGAGCTATATCATGCCCATCGAGACAGTGCGGCGCGCTTGGCTATGGCTCGAATCCGTCGAAGATCAAGTCCCCGCGGATGTCGTCCGTGTAGTTTAGGCTTCCAAACCTGACCTGATGGCCAGGGGCGTAGCTTTCGATCTGCTCAAGGTGGCCAAGCGAATTGGCCCGCAGTGCGAAGCCACCGAAGGCGAAGATCTGTTCGGGGAGAAAGGTCTCACTCTGTACTGCATCGTTGTTGATGATCGAAGGAGCCATCGGGCCTAAAAGCGACGACACAGAGGAACTCTCAATGAAAGCACCAATGTCGGTGTCAAAACCGGTGGATCTCGGGTAGGGGGTCCCGAACTGTGCGTCTAGGCCGGATGGTAACAGGAGGCAGGGAACACTTTGTTTTACCCAGGTTCGATCCCTCTCGATGGAGGTAATACCCTACTCCTGCTTGATTAATATTGATGATATGGGTAGTACAAGAGTAGATCTACCACGAGATCAAGGAGGCTAAACCCTAGAAGCTAGCCTATGGTATGATTGTTGTGTATGGAGTTGATTCTGTCCTACGGACTACAACCCTCCGGTTTATATAGACACCGGATAGGGTTAGGGTTACACAAAGTCGGTTACAATGGTAGGAGATCTTGAATATCCGCATCGCCAAGCTTGCCTTCCACGCCAAGGAAAGTCCCATCCGGACACGGGACGAAGTCTTCAATCTTGTATCTTCATAGTCCAGGAGTCCGGCTGAAGGTATAGTCCGGCTAACCGAACACCCCCTAATCGAGGACTCCCTCAGTTAGGGTTACACAAGGTCGGTTACAAAGGAGGAGATATCCATATACGTATTGCCTAGCTTGCCTTCCACGCCAAGTAGAGTCCCATCCGGGCACGAGACGAAGTCTTCAATCTTGTATCTTCATAGTCTAACAGTCCAGCTAATGGAGATAGTCCAGCTGTCCGGAGACCCCCTAATCCAGGACTCCCTCAACACCCATAGCATCTACGTGGGGGTTGAAGCCGACGACTGGCAACTTTCATAAGTAAAAACGGCCGCAGAGGAGGTAAACATCGCTTGAAACAAAAGGCACAACACATAGATATATTACAAGAATGGGTTCATAACATAGTTTTTTACAACCCGAATACATCTACTCAAATATGACGTCCTTTGAGCATTGGCCCTCTACTATTCGGGCGCCATCTAGGACATCATCGAAGTATCTTTATGGCTTCCCATGATCTTTACCTTCGGGCGGGCCTCTGATACGTCCATTTTGCATCATGCTTTTATATCGATATTTATTGCATTATGGACTGTTATTTCACTTTGTCACAATACTTATGGCTATTCTCTCTTATTTTACAAGGTTTACGTAAGGAGGGAGAATGCCGGCAACTGGAATTCTGGGCTGGAAAAGGAGCAAATATTAGAGACCTATTCTGTGCAACTCCAAAAGTCCTGAAACTCCACGGAACGTCTTAAAATAAATAAAGAAAAATCCTCGCCAAAGATGAAGGCCAGGGGGCCCACACCCTACTCACGAGGGTGGGGGCGCCCCCCCTAGGGCGCGCCCCCCTACCTCGTGGGCCCCCTGGTGGCTCTCCAACGTCCATCTTCTCCTATATGAAGTCTTTCGATGAGAAAAAAGGGAACTTTTCGGGACGAGACCCCGCTGCCACGAGGCGGAACCTTGGCGGATCCAATCTAGAGCTCCAGCAGAGCTGTTCTGCCGGGGATACTTCCCTCCGGGAGGGGGAAATCATCACCATCGTCATCACCAACGCTCCTCTCATCAGGAGAGGGAAATCTCCATCAACATCTTCACCAGCACCATCTCATCTCCAAACCCTAGTTCATCTCTTGTATCCAATTCTTGTCTCAAAGTCTAGGATTGGTGCTAGTAGGTTGCTAGTAGTGTTGATTACTCCTTGTAGTTGATGCTAGTTGGTTTATTTGGTGGAAGATTATATGTTCAGATCCTATATGCAGATTATTACCCCTCTGATTATGAACATGAATATGCTTTGTGAGTAATTATGTTTGTTCTTGAGGACAAGGGAGAAGTCTTGCTATTAGTAGTCATGTGAATTTTGTATTCATTTGATATTTTGATAAGATGTATGTTGTATAGCCTCTAGTGGTGTTATGTGAACGTCGACTACATAACACTTCACCATTATTTGGGCCTAGAGGAAGGCATTGGGAAGTAATAAGTAGATGATGGGTTGCTAGAGTGACAGAAGCTTAAACCCTAGTTTATGCGTTGCTTCGTAAGGGGCTGATTTGGATCCATATGTTTCATGCTATGGTTAGGTTTACCTTAATACTTTTGTTGTAGTTGCGGATGCTTGCAATAGAGGTTAATCATAAGTGGGATGCTTGTTCAAGTAAGAACAGCACCCAAGCACCGGTCCACCCACATATCAAATTATCAAAGTATCGAACGCGAATCATATGAACGTGATGAAAACTAGCTTGACGATATTCCCATGTGTCCTCAGGAGCGCTTTTCCTATTATAAGAGTTTGTTCCGTCTTGTCCTTTGCTACAAAAAGGATTTGGCCACCTTGCTGCACTTTATTTACTTTTGTTACTTGTTGCTCGTTACAATTTATATTATCACAAAACTATCTGTTACCACTTATTTCAGTACTTGCAGAGAATACCTTGCTGAAAACCGCTTATCATTTCCTTCTGCTCCTCGTTGGGTTCGACACTCTTACTTATCAAAAGGACTACGATAGATCCCCTATACTTTTGGGTCATCAAGACTCTTTTCTGGTGCCGTTGCAGGGGAGTGTAGCGCTTTTGGTAGGTGGAATTTGGTAAGGAAAATTTTATATAAGTGTGCTGAAATTTACTGTCACTTGTTACTATGGAAAGTAATTCTCTGAGGGGCTTGTTCGGGGCATCTTCACCTCGTCCAGTAGAGCAAAGAGTCACTCCTCAACCTACTGAACCTATTGAAAATGAAATTCCTTATGAGTATCCTTCGGGTATGATAGAAAAACTGCTATCTAATCCTTTTACAGGAGATGGAACAAAGCATCCCGATGAACACCTAATATATGTGGATGGAGTTTGTGGATTATTTAAGCTTGCAGGTATACCCGATGATGTTGCTAAGAAGAAGGTCTTCCCTTTATCTTTGAAGGAGGCGCATTGATATGGTATAGGCCATGTGATGATATGAGATCATGGGACTATAAAAGATTGAAGTTGGAATTTCATCAAAAGTATTACCCTATGCATCTTGTTCACCGTGATCGCAATTATATATATAATTTCTGGCCTCACGAAGGAGAAAGCATCTCTCAAGCTTGGGGGAGGCTTAAATAAATGTTATATTCATGCCCCAATCATGAGCTCTTGAGAGAAATAATTGTGCAAAATTTATATGCTCAGCTTTCTGAAAACAATCGCACCATGCTCGATACTTCTTGTGCTGGCTCTTTTATGATGAAGACTATTGAATTCAAATGGAATTTATTGGACAGAATTAAACGCAACTCTGAAGATTGGGACCTCGACGAAGGTAAGGAGTCAGGTATGACACCTAAGTTTGATTGTGTTAAATCTTTTATGGACACCGATATTTTCCGTAAGTTTAACACTAAATATGGACTTGACTCTGAGATAGTAGCTTCTTTCTATGAATCTTTCTCTACTTATGTTGATCTCCCTAAGGAGAAGTGGTTTAAATATCATCCTCCCATAGAAGTAAAAGTAGTTGCACCTGTTAAAGTTGAAGAAAAGACAATCACTTATAATGATCCTATTGTTCCTACTTCTTATGTTGAGAAACCACCTTTCCCTGTTAGGATAAAGGATCATGCTAAAGCTTCAACTGTGGTTCGTAAAAGCAATATTAAAACATATACACCTCCTGAGCAAGTTAAAGTTGAACCTAATATTGCTATTGTTAAAGATCTCTTGTCTGATAATATTGATGGGCATGTTATTCAGTTCGAAGGTGAAACTGCTAGAATTGCTAAACCTTGTGCTAAAGATAAACATAGACCTGTGGTAGGAGTGCCTGTTATTTCTGTTAAGATAGGAGATCATTGTTATCATGGCTTATGTGATATGGTTGCCAGTGCTAGTGTTATACCTCATGACTTATACATAGAAATTATGCATGATATTGCACCTGCAGAGTTAGAAGATATTGATGTCACAATTAAACTCGCCAATAGAGATACTATTTCACCAATTGCAATTGTTAGAGATGTTGAAGTCTTGTGTGGGAAAACTAAATATCCTGCTGATTTTCTTGTTCTTATTTCTCCGCAAGATAGCATTTGTCCCATTATATTTGGTAGACCCTTCTTGAATACTGTTAATGCTAAGATAGACTGCAAAAAGAATGTTGTTACTATTGGCTTGGATGATATGGTTCATGAGTTTAATTTCTATAAATTTAGTAAGCAACATCGTGAGGAAGAATTACCTAGTAAGGATGAAATTATTGGTCTTGCTTCTATTGTTGTACCTCCTAGTGATCCTTTAGAACACTATTTGCTAGACCATGAAAATAATATGTTCATGAATGAAAGAAGGGAAATAGATGAAGTATTCTTTAAACAGGAACCTATTCTGCAACACAATTTTCTTGTTGAAATTTTAGGGGATCCTCCCCCACCCAAGGGTGATCCCGTGTTTGAGCTTAAACCGTTGCCTGATAATCTTAAATATGCTTATCTTGATGAAAAGAAGATATATCCCGTTATTATTAGTCTTAACCTTTCAGAGCATGAAGAGGAAAGATTATTGAAAACTCTGAAGAAGCATCATGCTGCTATTGGATATACTCTTGATGATCTTAAGGGCATTAGTCCCACTCTATGTCAACATAAAATAAATTTGGAAGCAGATGCCAAACCAGTTCGTGATCCTCAACGACGTCTGAATCCTAAAATGAAAGAAGTGGTAAGAAAACAAATACTTAAGCTTCTGGAGGCAGGTATAATCTATCCCGTTGCTGATAGTGAGTGGGTAAGTCATGTCCATTGTGTCCCTAAGAAGGGAGGTATTACTATTGTTCCTAATGATAAAGATGAATTGATTCCACAAAGAATTATCACAGGTTATAGGATGGTAATTGATTTCCGCAAATTAAATAAAGCTGCTAAGAAAGATCATTACCCCTTACCTTTTATTGATCAAATGCTAGAAAGATTATGCAAACATACACACTATTGCTTTCTAGATGGTTATTCTGGTTTCTCTCAAATACCTGTGTCGGCTAGAGATCAATCTAAGACTACTTTTACATGCCCTTTTGGTACTTTTGCTTATAGACGTATGCCTTTTGGTTTATGTAATGCACCTGCTACCTTTCAAAGATGCATGATGGCTATATTCTCTGACTTTTGTGCAAAGATTTGTGAGGTTTTCATGGACGACTTTTCCGTCTATGGTTCTTCTTTTGATGATTGCTTGAGCAATCTTGATCGAGTTGTGCAGAGATGTGAAGAAACTAATCTTGTCTTGAATTGGGAAAAGTGCCACTTTATGGTTAATGAAGGTATTGTCTTGGGGCACAAAGTTTCTGAAAGAGGTATTGAATTTGATAAAGCCAAGGTTGATGCTATTGAAAAGATGCCATGTCCGAAGGACATCAAAGGTATAAGAAGTTTCCTTGGTCACGCTAGATTTTATAGGAGGTTCATTAAGGACTTCTCAAAAATTTCTCGGCCTCTGACTAATTTATTGCAAAAAGATATACCATTTGTCTTTGATGATGATTGTGTAGAAGCATTTGAAATACTTAAGAAAGCATTAGTCTCTGAACTTGTTGTTCAGCCACCTGATTGGAACTTACCCTTTTAAATTATGTGTGATGCTAGTGATTATGCTGTAGGTGTTGTTCTAGGGCAAAGAGTTGATAAGAAATTAAATGTTATTCATTATGCTAGTAAGACTCTAGACAATGCTCAAAGAAATTATGCTACTGAAAAAGAACTTTTAGCAGTTGTATTTGCTTGTGATAAGTTCAGATCTTATATTGATGATTCTAAAGTAACTATTCAAACTGATCATGCTGCTACTAAATACCTTATGGAAAAGAAAGATGCTAAACCTAGACTTATTAGATGGGTTCTCTTGCTACAAGAATTTGATTTGCATATTGTTGATAGAAAGGTTGCTGAGAACCCCATTGCAGACAACTTGTCTAGGTTAGAAAATATTCTTGATGACCCACTGCCTATTAATGATAACTTTCCTGATGAATAATTAAATGTTATAAGTACTTCTCATAGTAATCCATGGTATGCTGATTATGCTAATTATATTGTTGCTAAGTTTATACCACCTAGCTTCACATACCAGCAAAAGAAAAAGTTCTTCTATGACTTGAGACATTACTTTTGGGATGACCCACATCTTTATAAAGAAGGAGTAGATGGTGTTATTAGACGTTGTGTACCTGAGCATGAACAGGAACAGATCCTACGCAAGTGTCATTACGAGTCTTAGGGAGGACACCACGCGGGAGATAGAACTGCACATAAGGTATTGCAATCTGGTTTTTATTGGCCTACTCTCTTCAAGGATGCCCGTAAGTTTGTCTTGTCTTGTCTTGTGATGAATGTCAAAGAATTGGTAACATTCGTAGACGTCAAGAAATGCCTATGAATTATTCTCTTGTTATTGAACCGTTTGATGTATGGGGCCTTGATTATATGGGACCTTTTCCTGCCTCTAATGGATACACACATATTCTAGTTGCTGTTGATTATGTTACTAAGTGGGTAGAAGCTATTCCAACTAGTAGTGCTGATCATAACACTTCTATTAAAATGCTTAAAGAAGTTATTTTTCCGAGGTTTGGAGTCCCTAGATATTTAATGACTGATGGTGGTTCACACTTCATTCATGGTGCCTTCCGTAAAATGCTTGCTAAATATGATGTTAATCATAGAATTGCATCTCCTTATCACTCACAGTCTAGTGGTCAAGTAGAATTGAGCAATAGAGAACTCAAATTAATTTTGCAAAAGACTGCTAATAGGTCTAGAAAGAATTGGTCTAAGAAACTTGATGATGCATTATGGGCATATAGAACTGCATACAAAAATCCTATGGGTATGTCTCCGTATAAAATGGTTTATGGAAAAGCATGTCACTTACCTCTCGAACTAGAACATAAGGCATATTGGGCTATTAAAGAGCTTAACTATGATTTCAAACTTGCCGGTGAGAAGAGGTTATTTGATATTAGCTCACTTGATGAATGGAGAACCCAGGCTTATGAAAATGCCAAGTTGTTTAAAGAGAAAGTTAAAAGATGGCATGACAAAAGGATACAGAAGCGTGAGTTTAATGTAGGTGATTATGTATTGCTATACAACTCTCGTTTAAGAGTTTTTGTAGGAAAACTTCTCTCTAAATGGGAAGGCCCCTACGTCATCGAAGAGGTCTATCGTTCCGGTGCCATAAAAATCAACAACTTCGAGGGCACAAATCTGAAGGTGGTAAACGGTTAAAGAATTAAACATTATATCTCAAGTAATCCCATAAATGTTGAAACCAATATTATTGAAACTGTAACCCCGGAGGAATACAAAAGGGACACTTTCCGGAACGTTTCAGACTCCGAAAAGGAATAGGTATGTGGTACGGTAAGTAAACCGACTCCAAAACATTTTTAAGGAAATATTTCTCCGTTTTGGGATATTTAGAAAAATAGAAAAATAAGTAGCAGTCCGGGAAGGACACGAGGGCCCCACAATGGTGGTGGGCGCACCCACCGCCCCTGGGCGCGCCCCCCTACCTCGTGAGCACCTCATGTGCCTTCCGGACTCCGTTTTCTAGCATGTTACGTATTTTGGTCGGTAAAAATTCATTATATATTCTCCCGAAGGTTTTGACTCCTGTATCACGCAAAAATCTCATGTTTTTGTTTCGACCTGTTTTTCTGACAGATCTAGATTATCATGACGTCCCCAAGTGCTTCCAAGGACAAGTTCATCGAGAAGGTCATCAACCCTTACCTCGCGGAGGTGCTGCGACACCCTCAAACCATTGAGATGCGTGATGGGTTGCTGCACATCCCCGATGTTGAGGGACCAAAGGGAACCGGAAGCGTGGAGACGAGGCTCGAAGCAATGGAGCAACAAATTTTCAAGTGCCAGGGGATGGTGGAGCGTGGAATCAACGCTAGCCACATGATGCTCGCGGAGTTGACTAACAACTACAAGCCGGATGCCAAGAACACCAAGGAGGCCATCTTCAAGCTATATGAGAAGATCGAGTGCCTCCAAGCACAAATCTATGACCTGCAAAACCAAAACTGTGAGTATGAATATAGATTCAAAAGAATGAGTTTGGCTGCAGATTCGAGGATTCCGGAGACTCGATCGTCCTTCTATGATGGTGAACCTATGCCTTGGAAGATGGATGACAAGCCCGCATCATCAACAACACCTTCACCTTCTTCACCAACCAAGGAGATATAATCACATGGGTATGGGCACTCCCCTTGGCAACTGCCAAGCTTGGGGGAGGTGCCCCGGTATCGTATCACCATCACAACTCCTATCTTTATCGTTTTTCTTAGTTCGATCCTATTAGTAGTATCTTGATCTAGTAGAATAAAGTTTATGGCATGATCTAGTTTTGAGTTTTGCTTTTTGATCTCTCTTTGTAATTGAGTCTGTGAGCTATATATAATAAAGATTAGTGTTGAGTCAAGGGCTTGATAATTTTTCCATGATCTTGGATGAATAAAAGAAAAAGAGAAAAGAATAAAAAGAAACAAAGAGTTCATATTGATCTTATTGAGAGTAATGACTTCACATAGAAAGAGTATGATGATTAAAAGTTGTTGGGAGTTGGCAGACATAGCTTTGGTCATTGTTGCAATTAATAGGAAGTAATAAGGAAACAGAGGTTTTCACATATAGATATATTATCATTGACATCTTTTATGATTGGGAGCACTCGTTAAAATATGACATGCTAAAGAGTTGATGTTGGACAAGGAAGACAACGTAATGAGTTATGTATTTCTTATATCTGAGATAAAGTATGTTGTCATGGATCCTTTAACTTGTTGAGCTTGCCTTTCCCCCTCATTCTAGCCAAATTCTCAGCACCAGGTAGAAATACTACTTGTGCTTCCAAAATCCCTAAACCAGTTTTGCCATGAGAGTCCACCATATCTACCTATGGATTGAGTAAGATCCTTCAAGTAAGTTGTCATCGGTGCAAAGCAATAAAAATTGCTCTAAATATGTATGATTGATTGGTGTGGGAGAAATAAGCTTTATACGTTCTTGTGATGTGGAAGTAATAAAAGCAACGGACTGCATAATAAAGGTTCATATCACAAGGGGCAATATAAAGTGACGTTCTTTCGCATTGAGATTTTATGCATCCAACCATAAAAGCGCATGGCAATCTCTGCTTCCCTCTGCGAAGGGCCTATCTTTTATTATTATCCTCTACCTTATGCAAGAGTCATGGTGATCTTCACCTTTTCTTTTTCATTTTATCCTTTGGCAAGCCTAGCATGTTGGAAAGAACATGATATATATATATATATATCTAATTGGATGTAGGGGAGCATGAACCATTATTGTTGACATTACCCTTGAGGTAAAAGGTTGTGGGGCAAAACTATAAGCCCCTATCTTTCTCTGTGTCCGATTAAAACTCCGTAACCACAAGTATTGCGTGAGTGTTAGCAATTATGGAGGACTAAATGATAGTTGAGTATGTGGACTTGCTTTTTAGCTCTGACATAGACTCTTTCTGATGTTATGATAAATTGCAATTGCTTCAATGACTGAGATTATGGTTTGACGGAGCCCAATAAGGTTTATGATTTATACTTTTGCATTGTGAATAGATCATCACTTGAACATAAGTAATCATATGACAAAATCTATATATGTTGTTGTTATGAAGAATAATCATGATGCCTTCATGTCCGTATTTTATTTTTATCGACGCCTCTACCTCTAAACATCAGGACATATTTATTGTTATCGGCTTTTCGCTTCAGGACAAGCGAGGTCTAAGCTTAGGGGAGTTGATACGTCCATTTTGCATCATGCTTTTATATCGATATTTATTGCATTATGGATTGTTATTTCACTTTATGTCACAATACTTATGGCAATTCTCTCTTATTTTACAAGGTTTACATAAGGAGGGAGAATGCCGGCAGCTGGAATTCTGGGCTGGAAAAGGAGCAAATATTAGAGACCTATTCTGCGCAATTCCAAAAGTCCTGAAACTCCACGGAACGTCTTAAAATAAATAAAGAAAAATCATCGCCAAAGATGAAGGCCAGGGGACCCACACCCTGCTCACGAGGGTGGGCGGCGCCCCCCCCCTAGGGCGCGCCCCCTACCTCGTGGGCCCCCTGGTTGCTCTCCGACATTCATCTTCTCCTATATGGAGTCTTTCGATGAGAAAAAAGGGAACTTTTCAGGACGAGACTCCGCCGCCACGAGGCGGAACCTTGGCGGATCCAATCTAGAGCTCCGGCAGAGCTGTTCTGCTGGGGATACTTCCCTCCGGGAGGTGGAAATCATCACCATCGTCATCACCAACGCCCCTCTCATCGGGATAGGGCAATCTCCATCAACATATTCACCAGCACCATCTCATCTCCAAACCCTAGTTCATCTCTTGTAGCCAATTCTTGTCTCAAAGTCCGGGATTGGTGCTAGTAGGTTGCTAGTAGTGTTGATTACTCCTTGTTGTTGATGCTAGTTGGTCTATTTGGTGGAATATTATATGTTCAGATCCTATATGCATACTATTACCCCTCTGATTATGAACATGAATATGCTTTGTGAGTAATTACGTTTGTTCCTGAGGACAAGGTAGAAGTCTTGCTATTATTAGTCATGTGAATTTGGTATTCGTTTGATATTTTGATAAGATGTATGTTGTCTAGCCTCTAGTGGTGTTATATGAACGTCGACTACATAACACTTCACCATTATTTGGGCCTAGAGGAAGGCATTGGGAAGTAATAAGTAGATGATGGGTTGCTAGAGTGACAGAAGCTTTGTAACACCCTCGATGCGGCTATATCTCCCACGTGTCGAGCCACGACTTAGAGGCATAACCGCATTGAAAGCAATGTCGCAAGTCAGGAAATCATCACACATTCCATGTACATAAATAATATAAAGGGGAGGTACATAGTTGGCTTACACTCGCCACGTCACATCAAAGTACATAAATAACATCCATCAAACAAATCACTCATGGCCCGACTACGGTGCCAAAATAGAAAAGACCCCCAACATGCGACAAGGGCCTGAATCAATAACCCCAACTAGGCACCACTACTGATCATCGGGAAAGGAAACATAATAACGCTGAGAGTCCTCGTCGAACTCCCACTTGAGCTCGTACTCGTCACCTGGAGTGGAATCACCTGGACCTGCATCTGGAATTATAGTATTTGTGAGCCACAAGGACTCAGCAATCTCGCACCCACGCGATCAAGACTATTTAAGCTTATAGGACAGGATAAGGCAAGTATATGTGGAGCTGCAGCAAGCGACTAGCATATATGGTGGCTAACTTATTCGCAAAGGAGAGCGAGAAGAGGAGGCAAAGCGCGAGCGAGAAACTAGAAGGAACAACCTGCGCAAACATTACTCCAACACCGTGTCCACTTCCCGGACTCCGCCGAGGAGAGGCCATCACGGCAACACACGCAGTTGATTCTTTTTAATTAATTAAGGTTTAAGTTATCTACAACCGGACATTAACAAATTCCCATCTGCCCATAACCGCGGGCACGGCTTTCGAAAGTTCAATCCCTGCAGGGGAGTCCCAACTTAGCCCATGACAAGCTCTCACGGTCAACGAAGGAAAAGACCTCCTCCCAAGACGTTCCGATCAGACTCGGTATCTCGGTAACTCAAGACACTTCGACAGGTTAAAACAAGACCAGCAACACTGCCCGAATGTGCCGACAAATCCCGATAGGAGCTGCACATATCTCTTTCTCAGGGCACACTCAGATTGTCCTAGGTACGGGTAGGCCAGCCCAGAGTTGCCCCTGGTGGCCACCGGTAGCTGACAGGTGGACCAACACTCAGAGGAGCACTGGCCCGGGGGGTTAAAATAATGATGACCCTTGAGTCTGCAGAACCCAAGGGAAAGAAAAGGCTAGGTGGCAAATGGTAAAACCAAGGTTGGGCATTGCTGGAAAAGCTTTAATCAAGGCGAAATATCAAGGGGTTCCCATTATAACCCAACCGCGTAAGGAACGCAAAATCCGGGAACATAACACCGATATGACGGAAAACTAGGGCGGTAAGAGTGGAACAAAACACTAGGCGAGAGGCCGAGCCTTCCACCCTTCACCAAGTATATAGATGCATTAAGATAACATAGCAATATAATGATATCCCAACAAGTAAATAAAAGATGTTCCAACAAGGAACGGCCTCCAAACTTCACCTGCAACTAGCAACGCTATAAGAGGGGCTGAGCAAAGCGGTAACATAGCCAATCAACGGTTTGCTAGGACAAGGTGGGTTAGAGGTTTGACATGGCAATTGGGAGGCTGACAAGCAAAAGGTAGGCATCCTAGCATTGGCATAGCAAGAGCGAGCAAACTAGCATAGCAAAGATAGTAGTGATTTCGAGGGTATGATCATCTTGCCTGCACAGTTGTCAAAGTTGACTGGATCCTCACAAGCAAACTCAACGGGCTCCTCGGTAGCTAACTCGTCTCCCGGCTCTACCCAACAAGACAAACAAGCAACAAGAATACAATCAACCACGTGCAAGACCAAGCAACAAGATGAAATGTTGATATGCTATGCGGGATGCGATGCGGGATGCAAAATGCAAGATATGACAGTAAATGCATGAACCTGGCCTCAACATGGAATTCCAAGGGTGCCACTGGATAGAGGGGATGAAATCGCTTGAAAACGATATAAAGATCATTGGAATCGGAGTTACGGTTTGGAAATGGCAAGCGTTTTAAGATATGACACCGGTCTGCGATTTACAGCAAGTAGGCATCTAAACGCAACGAAATGAACATGCTACAGCCACCAAATATGAAAAAAAAATACATGGCAGTGATGTACACAAGATGTTTAACAAAACACTAGCACTGAGCCATAGGCAAATTCATCCATTAAGAGGTTCAAACAAGCATGGCAAAAATGAATATGCAAAACAGATTCCAGACTTGGTGAAATTAACACTAGCCTGAAATTTCAGATCACGATGCTCTCTTGGAGCAGCAAAACAACATGATAAATGACCTGAACATGACAAGTAAGAACATGGCATGGAGCTACTCAACAAGCTTAACAAAACACCCAACGTGACCTGGGGTCAAAAGGGTTCACAAAATACTCTACCGAGCTCACGAACATAGCTCGAACACAATCAGTTTTCAGACTTAGTGAAAACTGAGACATAGTGAAAACTGAGACATGCAGAAATTTAACTCACGAAGCCATGTAAACGAGCTCGATGCACTCACCATGGTGCAAGTCATAGCAAGGCAAGCATATAACCAGTAAGAAGGCACAATATGCTAGCTACACATGGCAAGAACAAAGGCATAGCATGCATGGAACACTAACGGTAGCATCGGCAAAATCGCAAACAAGTTGACGATCTGCCCAGATTAACAACGAAGCAAAAGTTGAGCTCGATTGAGTCAACCTAGAGCACTCCACATATGCAAACAAAGACATGGATGGATAGAGCAAAACATAAATATCAAAACTCCCTTACTGATCATCCTTAAAAGAGGCACGGATCACTAGGAAACAAGCTGGACATATAGCATCATGAACTAAAATATCCCAGACTTAGTGAAAATCACTAAGTCCCTGAAAACAGATTTCCCGGGTGCCTCACTTTGCAAGCTTTCACAAGTCACCACACACATCCTAAAAATGGATGGGTTGCACCTCTGGAAAGAAGACAAAATTCTTAACAAAACATATGAAAGACTCACAGGCATAGCATGCACACAATAATCATGGCAAAAATGACAAAAGTCTAAGATGAACTAGCAGATCTGACAATTAACTCACGAAGCCTCCTTCTAACAGCATTTAGGGCATCAAGATGAGCTCAAATGAAAATGATGCAATGGAATGAAATGATGTAATCGTCGAGGCGAAGATTTTGATATATCATATGTCCAAAACGGAGCTACGTATGCAAAGTTACGGGCAGTCAAAGTAGGCATAAAAAAATTAACGAAGAGGGCAAAAGTCAACCCCGATCTAGGGTTACTGTAGCAGTGGATCGGATCTGAGCGCGGCACTGTTCACCGAAGCTCGCCGGATCCGGCGCTCGCCGGCGGCTGGCGTGGAGGAGGCGGCCGGGAGGCGGCGGCGGTCGGCGGGGCCGGGAGGCGGCGGCGAGCGGCGCGGCCGGGCCGGCCTGGGGCAGCGGGCGGCGGCAGCGGCAGGCGGCGGGGTCGGCGTGGAGCGGCCGGGCCGGGCGGCGGCGAGGCGGCCGTGGCGGCGCGGTGGTGGCCCGCGGCGGCGCCGGCCACCGGCGCTGGAGAGGGCGGCGGGGAACGAAGTAGGAGGCGGCGGCCGGATCGGGCCGCGCGGGGGCCCGACTTGGGCTCCGCGGGCTGGCGGCGGTGGGAGGCGGCGCCTGCCATGTGGCAGCTCGGGAGAGGGCGGAGGCGGTGTCCGGCCGGGTCGGACGTGTCCGGCTCGGCGCGGAGATGTTTTTTTTTTAGAACTAGGGTTCGAGGAGGAAGACGAGATCCGAAATTGGAGGGGGTATATATAGGCATAAGTAGAGCTAGGAGAGTCCAAATGAGGTGCGGTTTTCGGCCATGCGATTGTGATCGAACACTCTAGGACATGGAACAGAGTTTGGTGGGTTTTGGGCCAAATTTGAGGGGTGTTGGGCTGCAACACACACGAGGCCTTTTCGGTCCCTCGGTTAACCGTTGGAGTATCAAACGAAGTCCAAATGGTACGAAACTTGACAGGCGGTCTACCGGTAGTAAACCAAGGCCGCTTGGCAAGTCTCGGTCCAATCCGGAAACGTTTAATCCCCACACACGAAAGAAAGCTAGAAATGACCACCGGAGGAGAACGAAGCGCCGGAATGCAAAACGGACAACGGGAAAAATGCTCGAATGCATGAGATGAACACGTATGCAAATGCAATGCACATGATGACATGATATGAGATGCATGAAAACGAAAACAACACACGGAGACAAAACCCGAACCCGAGGAAATAAACATAACTTAACGCCGGAAACGGCAAGAGTTGGATACAAATATGGAAAGTATATCTGGGGCGTTACAAGCTTAAACCCTAGTTTATGCGTTGCTTCGTAAGGGGCTGATTTGGATCCATATGTTTCATGCTATGGTTAGGTTTACCTTAATACTTTTGTTGTAGTTGCAGATACTTGCAATAGAGGTTAATAATAAGTGGGATGCTTGTTCAAGTAAGAACAGCACCCAAGCACCGGTCCACCCGCATGTCAAATTATCAAAGTATCGAACGTGAATCATATGAACGTGATGAAAACTAGCTTGACGATATTCCCATGTGTCCTCGGGAGCACTTTTCCTATTATAAGAGTTTGTTCCGGCTTGTCCTTTGCTACAAAAAGGATTGGGCCACCTTGCTGCACTTTATTTACTTTTGTTACTTGTTGCTCATTACAATTTATATTATCACAAAACTATCTGTTACCACTTATTTCAGTACTTGCAGAGAATACCTTGCTGAAAACCGCTTATCATTTCCTTCTGCTCCTCGTTGGGTTCGACACTCTTACTTATCGAAAGGACTACGATAGATCCCCTATACTTGTGGGTCATCAGCCTGCGGTCGCCACGTCAGTGGACTTCATCTTTGCCCATTGCATCTTGACGCGGGCGAAGGCCATTCGGGCACCTTCTATGCAGGCCAAGCGCTTCACAGCATCAATCCGAGGTAGCGCGTCGATGAGCCGCCTCACCAAACCGAAATCGCTACTGGGAATGTGAAAGCACAAGTGCTCCCTGGGTGATTTTGGTAATTAATGTCAACATATCTCTTGTTTGACTAATGTTCTCATCTAGTATGTTTCAGATAAGTTCAACAATGGAGTGGCGTGGACTAGAGAATGTGGAACCCCTTCAAGATGATGAAGACAAATGATTGGCTCAAGCTCAAGCTCAGGACTCTACATTTTCTATTTTAGTGATCCAAGATCACATTAAGTCCATAGGAAAGCCAATACTATTAAAAGGGGATGAGGTGTTGCTTAATGGCTTGCTTGCTCAAAGTGCTTAGTGATATGCTCCAAAGCCCTCAACCACTTTCTCACATCCACATATGTCCCAAACCAAAAGTCAAACTCGGCCCCACCAAAATTTCCTATCCGGCACCACCGAGTTCACTTGACATAGCCACTTCCAGAAACCCTAGTCAATTCGGTCACACCTATGGGATCTCTGTCTCACCGAGATGGGCTTGCCAACTCTCTATTGCCTATTGCAGTAATTTTGGTCTCACCGAAATATGCAATTGGTCTCACCAAGTTTGCTTGGACAACTCTCTATTTTGCTTATTACCCAAATCAGTCCCACCGAGTTTGTGTAATAGGTCCAACCGAGATGAGGCGTTACCCTAACCCTAGCACATCGGTCCTACCGAGTTGATAATATCGGTCCCACCAAAAATCCTAACGTTCACATTTTGAAGTAAATTCGTCTTACCGAGTTTTCTGATTCGGTCCCACCGAGTTTGGTGATCTGTGTGTAACGGCTAGATTTTGTGTGGAGGCTATATATACCCCTCCACCCACTCTTCATTCATGTAGAGAGCCATTAGAACACGCCTACACTTCCAACATACATTTTCTGAGAGAGAACCACCTACACTTGTGTTGAGGTCAAGATATTCCATTCCAACCACATAAATCTTGATCTCAAGCCTTCCCCAAGTTGCTTTCCACTCAAACCCTCTTTCCACCAAATCCAATCCTATGAGAGAGAGCTGAGTGTTGGGGAGTGAGGGAGTCCTGGATTAGGGGTTGTTCGGGTGGCCGGACTATACCTTCAGCCGGACTCCAGGACCATGAAGATACAAGATTGAAGACTTCGTCCCGTGTCCGGATGGGACTTTCCTTGGCGTGGAAGGCAAGCTTGGCGATGCGGATATTCAAGATCTCCTACCATTGTAACCGACTCCATGTAACCCTAACCCTATCCGGTGTCTATATAAACTGGAGGGTTGTAGTCCGTAGGCAATCAACTCCATATACAACAATCATACCATAGGCTAGCTTCTAGGGTTTAGCCTCCTTGATCTCGTGGTAGATCTACTCTTGTACTACCATATCATCAATATTGATCAAGCAGGACGTAGGGTTTTACCTCCATCAAGAGGGCCCGAACCTGGGTAAAACATCGTGTTCCCTGCCTCCTGTTACCATCCGGCCTAGACGCACAGTTCGGGACCCACTACCCGAGATCCGCCAGTTTTGACACCGACATTGGTGCTTTCATTGAGAGTTCCTCTGTGCCGTCACAATCAGGAAGTATGCCTCCTCCCTTCTTTAAAGACGGTGTCGTTGCTAAGGGAGCCTTGGCTGTCGGCCAAACCCTCCGGCTAGGTGGTTTCCTCATGACCGCCTGTTCGGCTGTTGCGCCGACGGTGACCTCTCGGGTCATCAAAAGCAACCTACACGTCAGCTCGGAGCTCGCCGAGCAGCTAGATCCAATGGAGCTCTCTTCCGTAAACGAGCTCTTGGATCGCATCGCCGCCCTGGGGGTCGCTACGGATTACGACCAGGTTGGGCTTAATCCCGATCTAAGAGAAATTAACTCTCCCCAAGTCACCCACCTTGTTGCCGTGGTAGAGGCGCAGTGCGGCGACCCTTCATCTATTTTAAGGACTAGCTACGTCCGAATTCCCGACCCCTCCAAGCTGGATACTCGTGGAGGGGAGGATGTAACTCAAGACCTGAGCTTAGGATCAGGCAACGGGCTAGATTCATTGGACAACATCCAAGAATCCGAACTTCAGAGTTCGGAAACTCTTCGGCCTCCGAATCTTGGATTAGGTGAGGTTTCAGATTCAACGACACCCGCCCACCCGAACATAAGCGATCTCTCCCAAATCAGGCAGAGGCCCGAGGAAATAGTACATCATTACTGGGCCAGATTCCTCCTGGTTATGAACAGGATAAAGGATTTCCGCGAGGGAGACGCAATCTCAATTTTCTGCAGTAATTGCACGGACGAGGGAATCATTAACGCCATAAGTCGTCGCGATATTACACGCTTCGCTGACTTGGCGTCCATAGTACAAAAATACAGTGCGATGGAAAGCGCCTGGAAAACCGAAATAAAATTTTGGGATAATCCGGCCTTGAATAGTAATCCCGTTCGAACGAAGAGGGTGCATCATCATAGGACACCCGGGATAAACACCAAAAAGCCAAAACCCTCTACAGGGCATGGAACCGTACTGGAAAGGTGGCTTGATGGACCCTGTAGAATTCACAGTACAGAGGATGCCACACTAACTCACAGCCTTAGAGCATGTTGGATACTCCGGCAGGTGGCCAAAATTGGCGAGGACCTCTTAATTCTGGAGGCCGCAGAAAGCCAGCCCGAGGGCACCAGTACTGTTCTCACAGTCTCCGAGACTTTCGCATCAAACAATATGCGAAAAAGAACACTCCGCAGCCTCGCCGAAGTCCATCAAGTTGCAACAATAAATCCATGGAGCGACACTGCTATTACCTTCAACGCAAGTGATGGACCTAGATTCCGAACTGCCCGAGCACCAGCCGCATTGGTCCTCAGTCCCATAGTGGACGGCTTTCGCCTCACCAAGGTGCTCATGGATGGAGGCAGCGGACTGAACCTCATTTATGAGGAAACCCTTCAAAAAATGGAAATAGACTGGAACCGCATCGAGCAAAGCAGCACAACCTTTAAAGGAATAATCCCCAGTCGGGAAGCGCGCTGCACAGGAAAAATCACACTAGATGTGGTGTTCAGCACGCCGGATAATTACAGGTCTGAAGAAGTCGCGTTTCAGGTGGCCCCGTTCAAAAGCGGATATCACGCTTTACTAGGGCGGGAAGCATTCACAATCTTCCAAGCAATACCCCATTACGGGTACATGAAGCTTAAGATGCCCGGGCCGAACGGAATTATCACTCTAGCTAGTGATCCGGACATAGCACTCCGCGCCGAAAACAAGACGGCCGCATTAGCCCTCGAGGCGCTATCCGAAGCCTTAGCGGCCGAGGAACTGACTGCGCTGCGCTCCACGGTTAACAGGGATGATGTGATACTCGATAAGAGATCCAAATCCACGTCCTTCAAGCCAGCTGACGAAATAGTCAAATTCCAGGTCCATCCAACGGACCCCAATAAAACAGCTTCCATCGGGGCACGACTGAACCCTGATGCAGACGCCGCATTGCGAGAGTTCCTATGAGAGAACTGGGACATCTTCGCCTGGCACCCTTCAGACATGCCAGGGATCCCACGCAGGCTGGCCGAACACAACTTAAATATCCTAAAAGGATTTAAACCTGTCAAACAAGCCCTTCGGCGTTTTTCTGAACCCAAGAGACAGGTATGGGAGAGGAGCTAGCCAAGCTATTAGAGGCCGGATTCATCAGAGACATAAAACATCCGGACTGGCTAGCAAACCTGGTGATGGTACCAAAGAAGGACAAATCCTGGCGCCTGTGTGTCGATTTTAAAGACCTTAACAAGGCTTGCCCAAAGGATCCCTTCCCCCTCCCCCGTATCGATCAAATTATCGATGCCACCGCAGGACACGATTTGTTGTGTTTCCTCGACGCATACTCCGGTTACCATCAAATCAAGATGGCAGAATCAGACCAAGCTGCAACAGCATTCATCACACCATATGGCCCATTCTGCTTCAACACAATGCCCTTCGGGCTGAAAAACGCCGGCGCAACATATCAGCGCATGATCCAGACATGTCTGGCAAACCAGATCGGCAAAACAGTGGAGGCGTATGTGGATGATGTGGTCGTCAAATCAAGACATGTCGAATCCCTAGTAAATGACTTGAGGCTTACATTCGATAACCTCCGAAAATATGACATCAAGCTCAACCCAGAAAAATGCGTCTTCGGCGTTCCAGCCGGAAAGCTCTTGGGCTTCATTGTATTCGGTAGAGGAATTGAAGCAAACCCAGCCAAGATCCGAGCTTTGTCACAAGTGGATGTCCCAAAGGACCTTAAACAAATACAAAAATTAACCGGATGCATGGCGGCTTTAAGCCGCTTCATCTCCCGCTTGGGAGAAAAGGCACTACCCCTTTATCGCCTCCTTCGGCGCACTGAACACTTCGAGTGGACGGATGCCGCCACGGCCGGACTTGATGAAATAAAAGCCATATTGGCAACAAACCCAGTCCTGGCCGCGCCAATCACCGGCGAACCAATGTTATTGTACATTGCAGCAACACACCAAGTTGTCAGCGCAGTGCTCGTTGTCGAGCGGGAAACGGACGGACAAAAATTCCCCCTTCAAAGGCCGGTCTACTACGTGTCCACTGTCCTCACTCCATGCAAATCACGGTACCCGCATTATCAAAAAATTGCATACGCGGTATTCATTGCATCCCGGAAGCTACGACACTACTTTCAAGAGTGTTCCATAACAGTAGCCTCGGAAGTGCCACTAAACGATATTATCAACAACCGCGATGCAATGGGCCGGATTGCAAAATGGGCCATCGAGCTTCTCCCGTTCGATATAACCTATAAGCCACGGCGAGCTATTAAATCGCAAGTTTTGGCCGACTTCGTCGCAGAATGGACGGAGGCCGAGCTCCCTAAAGAGTACGGCACATATTCAAACTGGATTATGCATTTCGATGGCTCCAAAATGTTGGCCAGACTGGGGGCCGGCGTCGTCCTGACGTCCCCCACAGGAGACACAGTCCAATATGTGCTCCAGATCATGTACACGGATTCCAACAATGCAGCCAAATATGAGGCCCTCCTACATGGCCTCCGAATAGCAGTATCCATGGGTATCCAGCGCCTAGAGGTACGCGGGGATTCAAACCTCGAGATATCCCAAATAAATGGAGACTTCGACGCCAAGGACCCAAAAATGGAAGCTTACCGCGACGCCGCCCTAAAAATGTCAGCTCGGTTCGAAGGGCTGGAGTTTCACCATATAGCCCGAGAAAACAATCAAGCGGCGGACGTCCTAGCACGCATCGGAGCAAAACGCGATGCAGTCCCCCCCAACGTCTTTTTGGAAAGATTGTTCAAGCCATCCGTAACATGGGAGGGGGAACCCGCAAATAACAGCCCGAACCCAGCCGCACCACTCGACGCCGAACAATCTGACACAATTGGAGGCTCTGCCAATGAAATTACACCTTCAGCCCACGTAATAATGGCGGTTATCGCCCCGTGGACAGAACCATTCATAGCCTACCTTACTAGGCAGGAACTCCCGGAGGACCAAAACGAGGCCCGCTGCATAGTGCGGCGATCTAAGGCCTACAGAGTCCATGAGGGAGAACTTTATAAGAAAAGCACTACCGGAGTCCTTCAAAGGTGCATCTCCGAAGAGGAAGGGCGGAACCTCCTGGCTGAAATTCATGCCGGACTCAGTGGTCACCACGCCGCTGCTCGGTCCCTTGTTAGCAAGGCTTTCCGTACAAGCTTTTACTGGCCGACGGCCCGAGCAGACGCTCAGGACCTAGTCCAACGATGCCCTGGTTGCCAACTTTTTGCCAACCAAAGCCATATGCCACCCACCGCGCTCCAAACTATACCCATCACCTGGCCTTTTGCGGTCTGGGGGCTTGACATGGTCGGACCCCTTAAAGGTGGAACCCATAGGAAAAAATACTTACTGGTCATGGTGGATAAGTTCACCAAATGGATAGAAGCCAAGCCTGTTAAAACGGACGAATCCGAACCTGTGATAGACTTCATATCCGGGGTTGTACACCGTTATGGTGTCCCCCACAGCATCATAACCGACAACGGTACAAACTTTACCGCCGGCGAGGTAAAACTCTGGTGCAAAAACATGGGCATCAAGCTCGATTATGCTTCCGTCTATCACCCACAAACCAACGGCCAGGTCGAACGTGCAAATGGTCTTATCATGAGCGGCATTAAACCTAGACTGGTGCGGTCCCTCAAGGAATCTAACACGCACTGGGTAGAGGAGCTCGACTCCATGCTATGGGGGCTGCGGACCACGCCAAATCGCACCACCGGATACACACCATTTTTTATGGTGTACGGCGCAGAAGCAGTTCTGCCCTGCGACATAATTCATGACTCACCTAGAGTGCACATGTACGAAGAAAGGGAAGCCGAGCTTGATCGGCAGGACAACTTGGACGCCTTGGAGGAGGAGCGCGACGTGGCAAAAGCCCGTTCCGCATTTTATCAACAGCAGGCCCGAAGATATCAAAGCAGAGAAGTACGGACCAAAAATTACAATGTTGGGGAACTAGTTCTACGCCTGCCGGATAAGAAAAAGGACAAACTCAAGCCCAAGTGGGAAGGTCCATTCATAATCTGACCAAGTCCTGACTGGTGGGGCGTACCGCCTGCGAGATGCGTCGGATAACCGACTCGAGCCGAACCCGTGGAACGCCACCCGTCTCTGAAGATTCTATGCCTAGCGCCGGACTCTGTGTTCGTCTCTTTCCTCTGTCCATTTTTTGCATTTTTCTGTCTTACATTTCTCTCCTTCCCCTCTTTTCTTTTATAACCCTTAAAGGCTCATCTAGTGACGCGCCACTCGCGCTCATTAAACCTGGGGGCTTCTTTAACAGAAGCTTATTTATACGGGCTTCACGCCCAACACATGCGTCAAACTTCCGCATGTACCTTTTTCTTCACCATTATATGCATCGATATGACTTAAGTTTTGGCCAAGCTGGGTTGCCTGGCTCCTGTGCTTACCCCTACGTTCCCGATTGTTCGGCTAGGCGGTAAAGGGAGCACCTCTGCGATTGTTACTGCCGGGTCAGCCGGATGTGTACCTCAGACTGGGTGAAGCCGAAAGCTAGCATTCTTAAGGGAATATTCGGTCGGTGAAATAAAAGATGATCTTTTTACTCATTTTATGCGCCCCCAGATGCTTTTTTCTGCGTCTTTTCACACTTCCGGACATGCACTTTAGGGCATGCCTCCCAGCGAAAGGAACCCCTAACGGAACTATTCTCTCTGGAAGATGTTTCTTACTAACCATGTAATATAACATAACTAGTTGGGCACTTGTCTGATAAAGCACTAATGACCCCTACGCCTGGTCTCCATGCATACCCCGGTTCTTATATAACCGCTATGGTATTCGGACACACTCCGGACCGTCAGGTCCCGAGGTTGAAGTGAAAAGGTCGGCAACGACAAACGATCTACAATCCGGCTAGAAGGCATTACACCTGTCAATTCAAAATTACACAGTCATTCTGACTGATTGTATTCCTATTCTATACCATCTAACAGGCTGTCTAATTTACAGTCCTGCTGGGAATACTTTGCGGCCAACTCTACCTGGCGGTATACTAAGCTTACAGGGATCTCCTTCCCGTCAGGCCCCACTGGTCCGACCTCGGCCATGTGGTTTGGGTCAGACTTCGTAAAACAGGTCTTCACCATGGCCCAGGCCTCCCTAGCACCTTGTCAGCAGGCCGATATCTTCCACAACCGGAAGCGCCGCCGAGCCCCCTGCAGCTTCTCCGCAAGCTCTCCAAGGCCCTTGGGCACGGAGTGGGCAGGCCATAAGGCTTGGGCAATACCCCGCATCGCCTGCCGAATTTGCTTGTGCAGTTGCAAGAGTTCGGGAAGAAGGTCACCCATAGAATCGGGCATCTCCTCTGCAGGACGACCTGTGAGCATACCTACAGACATTACTCTATTAGCCGACTTCCTCGCCGAACTTTTTTTTCGAAGTTCGTTCAAGCACTTACTAAATATGTCGCGTCGAAGCCGCTGATTCTCCTTCGTGGAGTCCGACAGCTAGCCACGAACATCTTTAAGTTCGACGTCCAGCTTGGTGTTGGCATCCTGAAGATCATTCTTCTCTCACCTCATCTTTGTCAACGTACTCTCACCGGCCTTTAGCCGGCGTAAGAGTTGTTGCTTTTCCGGATCGAGTCCGGCGCCATCTGAAATAAGATTTGTCAGATTGGCACCCACACCGCACAATACTAATCTTTCAAAGTGTATCTTACCTGAGGGGGTCTCTTTGGGCTCCCCTGCTGCGGCTAGTGCGGCCTGTAGTTGGGCCTTGCACTTTTCCAGCTCCTGGGACAGTACGGTATTCTTCTCTATAAGAACCTGCATATTAAATGATCCTTAAATCAGTTGCTCTAACTGTTTCAAGTCTCGGGGGCTACTGGTATATATGTATTTGACCAAAATTTTCTTACCCGTATGTCTTTTACATACTGCTCCGTGGCTCTGGCTAAACCATTTTGAGAGGCACGGAGGTACGCATCTCCCGAACTAAAGGCATCTAAAGCCTCTTGGGAGAAACAAGCGTCGCATAGAACTGTCCGGCGACGCCTGTGGTTCATGGCACTCTCCACTTCGGAATTTGTGGCAGACAGCCTGTCCGCATCCTCTGTCGGAGGAGCGTCCGGTGCGCGCCTTGTGCTCGCCTCCGCTTCCTGGCCAGACGTTGGAGCCTGGCTGGTGGAAGCGCGATTGGCAACCTCTCTGGATGTAGTCCGGCGAGGTCTCTTCGTTCTGAAGATAGCACGAACGTTAATATGCCCTGACAGAATAACACCAGGGAAACAGAGGGTGCGCTATACCTTTGCGCCAGCATCTCAGTCCGGACTACATTCCTTTTTGCCCCACGGGGCCCTGCGGCCCCTCGTTGGCTAGCCGCCGCAGGTTCGGCCTCCTGCCTCGGAAATCTCCCCTGCAAAACACGGTTGTCGTCAGAAACACCGGGCTACGTAAGGGTGGAATCTCTTTCAAGGGAATAAGACCCCGGTTTCTGTCACCTGGGAGGCCGGGATTAACCCTGGGTAATCCGCCGTAATGGCTACCAAGGTATTGTCCTTGCTTAGCTAATGGAACACCCCGTCGATAAGCTCCACTGATATGTCTGGATCCTCTTTGGAGTCCGGATTAAGGGACCGTTCTGGGTCCTCGGGCTATGGAGGGTGGCTATTTATATCCTTTACCTCATGTCGCAGTTCCTGCATTGAAGTCGTCAGACTACCTATCTAACCATGGGAGTATAAAACAAACGGGCAAGCGCAATTGTTCACTTACCCAACTTGGAGGGTCGTACATACTGAATCTGGCCCGCGGGTTGACGCGGAGGAATTCCTCCTTTTCTCCCTTGTACAAAGAGGATAAGATCTTTACTAAGGCGGCGGCTGAGGCCGGCCCCTTATGACCATAACGTGTGGCGTCATCCTCCCCGTCGAAATCCCACATGGGGTGGCCTCTATATTGAAGCGGCTGCACCCCCCGCATAATGCATGCGGCCATGACTCCAATCATGGTTAGTCCGAAATGAGCCAAAAGTCTTATCCGGCCCATCAGGTAAAGGACGTCTCTATCGCTTTCTCTCTGAGAGCTCCGCGGACGCCAGCTCAAGCGTTTCTACAATGGAGCACTGTTAAACTCAGGGAGACCGACCCGGATAGGGTCCGATAGCGGGACGTCATCTATGTAAAACCATTCCGAAGGCCAGTCCTCGGACGCCTTCTTTGGGGTTCCGGATAGGTATCCGGTCCCGGCGATGCACCATACTTCGGCTCCGCCCACTTGTTATATAGACCCCTCTTGAGAACGGGGCACCAGGTAGAATAATCTCTTCCACAGCGTGAAATGAGCCTCAACGCCTAAAAATAGCTCGCAAAGGGCGACGAAACCCGCAATATGCAATACGGAGGCGGGCATGAGATTATGCAGCTAGAGGCCGTAGAACTCCAGAAGCCCGCGGAGAAATGGATGAATTGGAAATCCCAGTCCCCTTATTAGATAGGGGACGAGGCATACCCGCTCTCCTTTAGAAGGATTGGGGGTGCTCTCCGCTTGTTTTCCGCCATTGTAGGTGGCGAGGCCGGCTCGGACCGGGACCATGTATGCCTGAGGGAGAAATCCCTTAGCCTGAAGCGACACTAACTCGCTATGCGGGATGGTGCAACTCTCCCAGTCCCCGAGTTTGGGACCGGAGGGGCGAGGGGAGGAGCTGCGACGGCTGGTCATGTTGGAATGGACCTTTGCTGGAAGCGCTCTGATGATAACTCGCGGAAAGGAGAAGATGAGGTTTGAACCTAAATCCCCATCCCGTTAAATAGGCGGCTCGTTTGTACGGCTAGGGGTGTGGATGTAAAAAATGCCCCGGCCTTTCGCATTCGTTTGACACGTGAAAGACAGCCATTATTGGGCGTGAAAGCCGAGGAGCACTACATTACAAAAATCGGACATTATTCCTACAGGTACAGAAGATTTGGAGAAGAACCCGCCTTGCAATGCCGAACAATCTGCGCGCCGGACTCGTCATCATTGAAGCCTGGTTCGGGGGCTACTGAGGGAGTCCTGGATTAGGGGGTGTTCGGGTGGCCGGACTATACCTTCAGCCGGACTCCAGGACCATGAAGATACAAGATTGAAGACTTCGTCCCGTGTCCGGATGGGACTTTCCTTGGCGTGGAAGGCAAGCTTGGCGATGCGGATATTCAAGATCTCCTACCATTGTAACCGACTCCATGTAACCCTAACCCTATCCGGTGTCTATATAAACCGGAGGGTTGTAGTCCGTAGGCAATCAACTCCATATACAACAATCATACCATAGGCTAGCTTCTAGGGTTTAGCCTCCTTGATCTCGTGGTAGATCTACTCTTGTACTAACCATATCATCAATATTAATCAAGCAGGACGTAGGGTTTTACCTCCATCAAGAGGGCCCAAACCTGGGTAAAACATCATGTTCCCTGCCTCCTGTTACCATCCGGCCTAGACGCACAGTTCGGGACCCACTACCCGAGATCCGCCGGTTTTGACACCGACAGGGAGACTATCATTTGAAGCACAAGAGCAAGGAGTTCATCATCAACACACCATCTATTACCTTTTGGAGAGTGGTGCCTCTAGATTGGCTAGGTGTCACTTGGGAGCCTCCGTCAAGATTGTGGAGTTGAACCAAGGAGTTTGTACGGGCAAGGAGATCACCTACTTCGTGAAGATCTACCCTAGTGAGGCAAGTCCTTCGTGGGCGATGGCCATGGTGGGATAGACAAGGTTGCTTCTTCGTGGACCCTTCGCAGGTGGAGCCCTCTGTGGACTCGCGCAACCATTACCCTTTGTGGTTTGAAGTCTCCATCAACGTGGATGTACAATAGCACCACCTATCGGAACCACGCCAAAAATTTCCGTGTCTCCACTTGCATTTGCACACTCAAATCCCATCCCTTTACATTCTTGCAACTTGCATGATTTATTTTCCGCTGCTCATGTACTCTTGTCATGCTTGCTTGATATGTATTGTGAATGTTTAAACTTGAGCTAAAACTCCACTTCAACTTAAAGAAATTAAAAACTGCAACTTTTCTTAGTAAGTATCTATTCACCCCCTCTAGACACCTCTTCTCGGTCCTTTCAATTGGTATCAGAGCTTTGGTCTCCATTTCTTTGGTTTAAACACCTTTTGAGGAAGATGGATGAGTCTATGTTGGGGAGTCTTAGACATAGAGTGCCTGTACTTGATGGAGAGTACTTTCATGAGTGGAAAAAATGAGATGCGTGAGATTTTCAATGAATATCATTTGAACAAGTACATTACTAGCCCTTGTGCACCTCATGCTGATCCTTTGCATCCTACCCTTGATGAGTCTATTGACATGATCCGCAATAGAACTGTCAATTTAATCAGTAGAGGTTTGCCTAGAAACTTGCTTGATAGCTTGCCTCCTCTTGATTGTGCCTACACCATATGGAGATTCCTTGAGGAACGATTTCCAAACTATTCCTTGAAAAACTTAGATGAGATTCTTCATAAGTCTATTGCCTTGAGTAAGATGAGTTCCAATGACCCCAAATTTGGCGATTGTTTCTTTGAGCTTACTAATCTTACGAGTGCCAAAGGAGATGTTGGAATCATTAGCAATATCTTTTCTGAAGTCATTAGAATTCATAGAGATGAACATTGGTACGGTCATACTTCTAATGAATCACTCTCTCTAGGAATTGATCCACCACATGATGATGTTACATGGATACTATGATGAGGTTGATGATAGTGACTATGATCTTGATGATGCAATGAGATACTTTGGTTTTATGGCTAATCTTCGCGACTACATGGTTGGAGGAAAGGAATGGGTTCTTGATAGTGGGTGTACCGATCATATGACCGGAGACAAAGATATGTTTCATGAGTTTGCTGAAAACAACGGCCCTCGAAAGTATGTCACTTTTGGTGATAACTCAAAGGGTACGGTGGTTGGCCTTGGTAAGGTGGCCATCTCACATGATAGCTCCATACAAAATGTTATGCTCATTGAATCTCTTGGCTACAATTTACTTTCCGTATCTAGACTTGATGACTTTGGTTTCAATGTCCTATTTACTGAAGTAGATTGCCAAGTGTTTCGTAGAGATAATCATAAAATGGTCTTTACTGGTACACGTAGAGGTGATCTCTACATTGTTGATTTCACTAAAAAGGCTCAACCTAGAACTTGCCTAATTGCTAAATCTCATTGGTTGTGGCATAGAAGGTTAGGTCATGTGGGCATGCGAAATCTTGATAAGCTTATTAAAGGTGATCATATCCTTGGAGTAAAAGATGTTATATTTGACAAGGATAGACTTTGTAGTGCTTGTCAAGCAGGAAAACAAGTTGGAGGAAGTCACCCCGTGAAGAACATTATGACCACGAGAACACCGCTCGAGCTACTTCATATGGATCTCTTTGGTCCCAATGCCTACAAGAGTCTCGGTGGTAACTCATTTGGTCTAGTTATAGTTGATGATTTTTCAAGATTTACGTGGGTGTTCTTTCTTGATGATAAATCTTATGTCCAAAAGATCTTCAAGAACTTCGCTAGGAAGGCCCAAAATCAATTTGAAGTGAAGATCAAGAAGGTTCGCAGCGACAACGGGACGGAGTTCAAGAACGCAAATGTGGATACCTTTCTTGATGAAGAAGGGATTTCACATGAGTTCTCAGCTACGTACACGCCTCAACAAAATGGAGTTGTTGAGAGGAAGAACCGAACTCTTATTGAGATGGCGAGAATGATGCTTGATGAGTACAAGACTCCAAAATACTTTTGGGCAGAAGCGGTTGAGACAGCTTGTCATGCAACAAATCGCTTGTATCTTCACAAGCTACTCGGCAAGACGGCATACGAGCTTCTCACCGGTAACAAACCCCAAGCTGGATACTTTCGAGTATTCGGCTCAAAGTGCTACATTCTTGATAAGCATCGTCATTCTAAATTTGCTCCTAAATCTCATGAAGGTTTCCTACTTGGTTATGGCTCAAACTCTCACACTTACTGTGTCTACAACAATTTCACCCGAAAGGTTGAAGAGACGGTAGATGTGAAGTTTGATGAATCTAACGGCTCGCAATTAGAGCAATTGCCAATTGATGTAGGAGATAAGGATCCTTCGGAAGCAATCCAAGACTTGTCTATTGGCTAGATTTGTCCAATGGAAGTAAAGGAGAGTACCTCGTCCGTCCACGTGGAAACTTCTACCTCACGACAAGGTGAACCAAGAGTTGATACGGAAGCATTCACAAGTGGGACACACCAAGATGAAGAAAACGAGGAAGTACACCAAGGTGAACCTCATCAACCTCCTTCTCCACCAAGACAAGAGAACAACAATGCCAATAATGGAGAAGGCCAAGAAGAAGGACAAGATGATGAAGAAGCTGTTCCACCCCGACCCGAGCAAAAGCTTTCACGAGTTCGAGCAAGAGTCTCAAGAGACCATCCCGTCGAACAAATCTTCAATGATATTCAAACCAGGAGAATAACTCGCTCTAAAACTCATTTGGCTAACTTTTGTGAACATTATTCATTCATATCTAGCATTGAACCTATGAAGGTTGAAGAAGCATTGGAAGATCCGGATTGGATAAACGCCATGCATGAAGAGCTACACAACTTCGAGAGAAATCAAGTGTGGACATTGGTCGAGAAGCCCGACAACAACCACAACATCATTGGTACCAAATGGGTGTTTCGCAACAAGCAAGACGAAGATGGTCAAGTCGCTGCAACAAAGCTTGTCTCGTCGCCCAAGGCTACACTCAAGTCGAAGGTATGGACTACGGTGAGACATATGCCCCCGTTGCTAGACTTGAGTCCATCCGCATCTTACTTGCCTATGCTAATCACCATGATATCACTTTATGCCAAATGTACATTAAAAGTGCTTTTCTAAATGGTGAAATTGAGGAGGAAGTTTAAGTTAAACAACCTCTGAGCTTTGTCAATCCTAAGAAACCCGATCACGTTTACAAACTTCACAAAGCTCTTTATGGTCTTAAACAAGCTCCTAGAGCATGGTATAAATGCTTGACCAAGTTCCTTATTGAGAAAGGCTTTGAGATTGGAAAGATAGATTCTACTCTTTTCACTAAAAGGGTTAATGGTGAATTATTTGTATGCCAAATTTATGTTGATGATATCATATTTGGTTCGACTAACCCTCATTTTAGTGAAAAGTTTGGGAAGTTAATGTTGAAGCAGTTTGAGATGTCTATGATGACTGAACTCAAGTTCTTTCTTGGTTTGCAAATCAAGCAAACTAAGGAAGGCACCTTTGTTTCTCAAACAAAGTACACCAAGGACTTATTCAAGAAGTTCAACATGCAAGAAAGCAAAGGTATGAAAACTCCCATGCCAACTAGTGGACATCTTGATTTGACCAAGGACGGAAAATCGGTTGACCAAAAGGTTTACCGCTCTATGATTGGATCATTGTTATATCTATGTGCCTCCCATCCTGATATTATGCTAAGTGTTTTCATGTGTGCACGATATCAAGCGGCCCCCAAAGAATGTCATCTTAAGGCTGTGAAAAGGATAGTAAGATACTTAATACATACACCAATTTTTGGCATTTGGTATCCTAAGAGGTCCTCTTTTGATCTTGTTGTCTATTCCTATTCATACTATGCCAGAGACAAGGTTGATAGAAAGTCCACTTTGGGTACTTGTCAATTTCTTGGTAGATCTCTTGTGTCTTGGTCCTCCAAGAAACAAAACTCCGTATCCTTAACCACCACCGAAGCGGAATACATTGTCGCTAGTTCATGTTGTGTTCAATTACTTTGGATGACCCAAACTCTTAAAGATTATGGGATCAATGTGAAACATGTTCCATTGATTTGTGACAATGAGAGTGCTATTAAGATTGCTCACAATCCTGTGCAACATTCTCAAACTAAGCATATTGAAGTTCGTCATCATTTCATTCGAGATCATGTTGCTAAAGGGGACATTGATCTTAAACATGTTCGTACCGATAAGCAATTGGCGGATATATTCACCAAACCGCTTGATGAGAAAGTCTTTTGCCGTTTGAGAGGTGAATTGAACATCATTGATGCTTCAAACTTGGAGTAGGAACTCCATTTGGATACATGCAAGGCATGAGCCTATGACTAATCCTGGATACTTCTCTTATGATGATGATGATCATATGTCTTGGATATTCTTGCACGCTTGCATGCTATCTAACCCTTGTAGGTACTTGGATGAATCTAAACCTATGAGATTGCTACTCCCTTACAACTTGAGAAATCTCTACATCACCAAGTCTCTACACAATGGTGCTTGAAGACAAGGAAGCTTGGAACCCTTCAACATATCCTTTGACAAATTCTATATATCAAATTTCATTTGGTATCAAATTTATAATTGTCATTTTGGATACACCAGTGCTCTTCCTTGCAAAACTAACCCACGTAGATAGATGAACTCACTTCCGAGTGGTGCTCCCAACTCTTGATGAGCTACATCAACCTCAAGTAACCCACACAAGTTCAACTACATGACTAAGATCAACACCACCACCCAAGGTATGTCATTCCATCTTAGAGAAGCTTTACCTCAAGTCATAGGTCAAAGCAACTCAACAAGATGTGAATACATCAAATGCTTAAACGAAAAATGGTAACCCCATTTTGAGCTTAAACGATGAGTATGACTTATGATCAAGTGCTCCCACTTGACTCCTTAGTCAATATACTCTAACATAGGTGACATTGTCACCGCCCAATTCTAGATGAAGTTCTCTAGTGTTTCCTTGAGTTTTTGCATTTGTCCTTTGCATATTTATTCCCTTTCCTTTTTCAAAAAAAAACTTCATCTAGATTTTCTTTTATAAGTTTAGTTCTGCATTTTCTGCATCCAATTCCTTGCAAATCTTTGTGAGATCTTATTTGCCTAGTGAGTTGCGGTGACAAGTGTTCTCTCTGTTGTAGAAAAGACCATTTGCCACTTGTTCATGCTTTTTTGTTCCAGCTCCACTCGATGATTCTTATCCTCTACCAGCATCACACTCTACATGTCGCTTTGCCCTGTGACTCAAGGACCAAACCTATTGTGAATCACACTCCAGGAGAACCCTTCTTGGAAATTGGTGTCAAAGGGGGGAGAGAGATCACATCAAAGCTTAATTCTTCAAAGGGGGAAGAGAGAAATAACATCAAAAGCCCCAGATGCTTGCTATTCAAAGAGGAGAGAAGTCACATGTCTTCAGAGGGGAAAAGACATGTTCATGTTTGCTAATTTTCTTTCCGTTCCCTATCTTCTCCCAGCATCTCTCATACTAGATTCAGGGGGAGCAAGACATCTAAGGGAAGAAAATCCTTGAATTCATTGCATATCTTTTACCTTTGCGGACATGTCTACATCCAATAGAGCACTCATTACTCACTCTCTACATGTCATCCCAGTCTTGGTACTCTTGTGGTTTCTTTTGTTTGCTCTGTCTTGTAGATGTATCTATGTTATCTAACCTTGTTTACTCAGGTTCGTTCCTTCCTAAGCCAACTCAAGACCACAAGGTAAGTATATGCATCACACTCATGTGCATGAGGATTTCTTGCTGATGTACATACTGTTTGCAAGAAGGACTCATGAGCATGTAGGTACATTTCCTATATTCACATCTTTTGCTCTAATGCATATAGCCAAGATTCATGTAACACATTGCTTACTCTGTCATGCTTATGCATTCACATGCTCCTATATTCCATATTTGCATGATTGCATACATGTAGGGGGGCCTATGCATGTTACATGTCTTTCCAAAGCTTTACTAGTTATTCTCTATATCTTTATCTAAAGCTTTGATTTATGTTGTCATCAATTACCAAAAAGGGGGAGATTGAAAGCACAAGTGCTCCCTGGGTGATTTTGGTAATTAATGTCAAAATATCTATTGTTGGACTAATGTTCTCATCTAGTATGTTTCAGATAAGTTCAACAATGGAGTGGCATGGACTAGAGGATGTGGAACCCCTTCAAGATGATGAAGACAAATGATTGGCTCAAGCTCAAGCTCAGGACTCTGCATTTTCTATTTTAGTGATCCAAGATCACATTGAGTGCATAGGAAAGCCAATACTATTAAAAGGGGATGAGGTGTTGCTTAATGGCTTGCTTGCTCAAAGTGCTTAGTGATATGCTCCAAAGCCCTCAACCACTTTCTCACATCCACATATGTCCCAAACTAAGTCAAACTCGGCCCCACCGAAATTTCCCATCCGGCGCCACCGAGTTCACTTGACATAGCCACTGCCAGAAACCCTAGTCAATTCGGTCACACCGATGGGATCTCGGTCTCACCGAGATGGGCTTGCCAACTCTCTATTGCCTATTGCAGTAATTTTGGTCTCACCGAAATATGCAATCGGTCTCACCGAGTTTGCTTGGCCAACTCTCTATTTTGCTTATTACCCAAATCGATCCCATCGAGTTTGTGCAATCGGTCCAACTGAGATGAGGCGTTACCCTAACCCTAGCACATCGGTCCTTCCGAGTTGATAATATCGGTCCCACCGAAAATCCTAACATTCACATTTTGAACTAAATTCATCTTACCGAGTTTTCTGATTCGGTCCCACCGAGTTTGGTGATCTGTGTGTAACAGCTAGATTTTGTGTGGAGGCTATATATACCCCTCCACCCACTCTTCATTCGTGGAGAAAGCCATCAGAACATGCCTACACTTCCAACATACATTTTCTGAGGGAGAACCACCTACACTTGTGTTGAGGTCAAGATATTCCATTCCAACCACATAAATCTTGATCTCAAGCCTTCCCCAAGTTGCTTTCCACTCAAACCCTCTTTCCACCAAATCCAATCCTATGAGAGAGAGCTGAGTGTTCGGGAGACTATCATTTGAAGCACAAGAGCAAGGAGTTTATCATCAACACACCATCTATTACCTTTTGGAGAGTGGTGTCTCCTAGATTGGCTAGGTGTCACTTTGGAGCCTCTGTCAAGATTTTGGAGTTGAACCAAGGAGTTTGTACGGGCAAGGAGATCGCCTACTTCATGAAGATCTACCCTAGTGAGGCAAGTCCTTCATGGGCGATGGCCATGGTGGGATAGACAAGGTTGCTTCTTCATGGACCCTTCATGGGTGGAGCCCTCCGTGGACTCGCGCAACCGTTACCCTTCGTGGGTTGAAGTCTCCATCAACGTGGATGTACGATAGCACCACCTATCGGAACCACGCCAAAAATATCTATGTCTCCAATTGCGTTTACACACTCAAATCCCATCCCTTTACATTCTTGCAACTTGCATGATTTATTTTCCGCATCTCATATACTCTTGTCATGCTTGCTTGATATGTATTGTGAGTGTTTAAACTTGTGCTAAAACTCCACTTCAACTTAAAGAAATTAAAAACTGTAACTTTTCTTACTAAGTGTCTATTCACCACCCCCTCTAGACACCTCTTCCCGATCCTTTCAGAATGGGTTCGGCCGGCCAAAGATGGACTATTATATCCTTCATGGCCAAACCGTCCACCCTATGCAGCTCCATCAGCTGCTTCAGCTATTATTTAGGGGCGTCGGGTGCTCCGGCGCAAGAAACTGTGACCAAAACAGCTTCTCGGTCGAGTTCCCCTCCTGGGCTCGGAAGAACTGTGCAGCATCAGCGACACTCCTTGGATGATCCGCAAACGCGTCTGGCGAACTCCACACGTGAGTGAGTAAAGCATATCTTTGACCTCCAAAAATACTTTTCAAAAGAAAGGCCTTACTAGCCGCTATCTACTTCGCCTAACGGGTCTCTTCGCGAGCACTCCGGGACTCGACCCGCGCCTCTTTAGCCTCCTGGAGAACTTTGGCGAGTTCAGATGATTGGGCTGAAGTCTTCTCCTCCAAATCCTCGCATTTGCTGATTGCATCCTTCAGCTCTTATTCGACTTCGGCCATCTGAGCTTCGTGTTGGTGGCGGGCGGCCTGCTCGGTCTTCAGTTCTGCAACCGCTTTATCAGCGGCTGCCTTGCTTGCCTTCGCCTCTTTCTGGGCTTGGGCAAGGGCGCCTTTGAGGGTCACGACCTCGGCTGCACCAACTATGCTCATAATCAAAGCATTAAACAAGTTAACCACTAAACATATATATCATTTTCGATATGTAAGTAAATTCTTTCAAAGATTTACTTTGCGTCTTGTCAAACCACTTGTTAATGTAGTCGATTTCTTCATCAGCCGCCCGAAGCTTCCTATTGAGTTCAAACACTTCGGCGGCTTGGACGATCGCCGCCAACAGGGAACCCTGTTACAATAATAGAGAAGAATGTTAACTTTCCTGAATTTTATGTGGATCCTTTGTCTGGTTTCTTTTAAACCGGACAGAGCCTCAGGGGCTATTGTCTATATACAGGTATATTCCTCTATATGAAATAAAAATGTTCAGTACATTACGTAATATACCTCAAAGACTGTCAATAGGCTGGTGAAGGCTTCGTTCAGTCTTCTTTTTCCAGACATAACCTTCTCCACCACCGCACCCATCAAGGTGCAGTGCTCCTCCATCATGGAAGCACGTTGCAGGCCTCGGATTAGTGGAGGTCACCGTTGGAGCTGATGCTCCTCCCCCCTCTTTTGTAGGGGGCTGCTCACTTGATCCTGGAGCCGCATTGGTCTCTAGAATGGTGTCCAGCTGGGGACCGGATTGTTGGAAGTCCCCACTGTCGGTTGTCATAGGGGTCGCTGTAACGCCCTCGATGCGGCTATATCTCCCACGTGTCGAAGCACGACTTAGAGGCTTAACCGCATTGAAAGCAATGTCGCAAGTGAGGTAATCTTCACACAACCCATGTAATACATAAGGGAAAGAGATACATAGTTGGCTTACAATCTCCACTTCACACAAATACATGAATAAAGCATTACATCATCCAAATACACTCAAGGTCCGACTACAGAACCAAAATAAAAGAAGAACCCCAAATGCGACAAGGTCCCCGATCAACCCCAACTAGGCTCCACTACTGATCAACTAGAACGAAACAACACAAAGAACAAGATCTTCATCGAGCTCCTCCTTGAGCTTGGTTGCGTCATCTGCTCGGACTCATCGGCACCTGCAAGCTGGTTTGGAAGTATCTGTGAGCCACGGGAACTCAACAATCTCGCACCCTCGTGATCAAGACTATTTAAGCTTATAGGAAGGGTAAAAGGTATGAGGTGGAGTTGCAGCAAGCGACTAGCATATATGGTGGCTAACCTATTCGCAAAAGAGAGCGAGAAGAGAAGGCAAAGCACGATCGAGAAACATATGATCAAGAAGTGATCCTAGAACAACCTACGTCAAGCATAACTCCAACACTGTGTTCACTTCCCGGACCCCGCCGAGAAGATACCATCACAGTTACACACGCGGTTGATGCATTTTATTTAAGGTCAACTTCAGGTTTTCTACAACCGGACATTAACAAATTCCCATCTGCCCATAACCACGGGCACAACTTTTGAAAGTTCAAATCCCTGCAGGGGAGTCCCAACTTAGCCCATGACAAGCTCTCACGGTCAACGAAGGATATACCTTCTCCCGAGACATTCCGATCAGACTCGGTATCCCAGTTCTACAAGACAACTTCGACAAGTTAAAACAAATCCAGCAACACCGCCCGAATGTGCCGACAAATCCCGATAGGAGCTGCACATATCTCGTACTCAGGGCACACTCAGATAGGTCAAGCTACGAGTAAAACCAAACCTCGAGTTTCCCCGAGGTGGCCCCGCAGGCTGCCCATTCGGACCAACACTCAGAGGAGCACTGGCCCGGGGGGTTAAAATAATGATGACCCTTGAGTCTGCAGAACCCAAGGGAAAGAGAAGGCTAGGTGGCGAATGGTAAAACCAATGTTGGGCATTGCTGGAGGAGTTTTAATCAAGGCGAACTGTCAAGGGGTTCCCACAATAGCCCAACCGCGTAAGGAACGCAAAATCCGGGAACATAACACCGATATGACGGAAACTAGGGCGGCAAGAGTGGAACAAAACACCAGGCATAAGGCCGAGCCTTCCACCCTTTACCAAGTATATAGATGCATTAATTAAATAAGAGATATTGTGATATCCCAACAAGTAAGCAATGTTCCAACAAGGAACGATCTCCATGTTCCAACAAGGAACAAACTTCAATCTTCACCTGCAACTAACAACGCTATAAGAGGGGCTGAGCAAATCGGTAACATAGCCAAACAACGGTTTGCTAGGACAAGGTGGGTTAGAGGTTTGACATGGCAATTTGGGAGGCATGATAAGCAAGTGGTAGGCATCGTAGCATAGGCATAGCAAAAGAGCGAGCATCTAGCAAAGCAAAGATAGAAGTGATTTCGAGGGTATGATCATCTTGCCTGAGATCCCGCAAGGAAGAAGAACGAGTCCATGAAGAAGACAAACGGACGTAGACGAACGGGTCCTCACAAACGCGACGTTACCGGAACCAAACCGGAGAAGCAACACCGGAAAGAAGCAAACAACATAGTAAACAACCAACACAATGAACATGGTATGATATGCGGGATGCGGTATGCGATGCATATGCATGATTTGCAAGGAATGATTGAACCTGGCCTCAACTTGGAAATCCAAGAGTGCCACTGGAAAGAGGTGTATTTCGGTTGAAATCGATATAAAGATCACCGGAATCGGATGCACGGTTTGGAAATGGCAAGCAAAACAAATATGGCACCGGTCTGCGATAAACAGCAAGTAGCCATCTAAATGCATCAAGATAAATATGCTACAGCACTCAAACATGAAAAAAATACATGGCAGGGATCCACTCATGATGCTTGACAAAAGATGAACACTGAGCTACGGCCAATTCATCCATTAACAGGTTCAAACAAGCATGGCAAAAATGCAAGATAAACAGGTTTCAGACTTAGTGAAATTAACACAAGTCTGGAATTTCAGATCAGGTAGCACACTTTGGAGCATGAAAACTATATGCTACAGGAAGCTTAACATGGCAAAAGTAAAGCATGGCATGGAGCTACTCAAAGAGCTTAACAAAAGTCCCTTAGTGATCTTGAGCCAAAAGGGATCAGAAAATACAATTGCAAGCATGTGAACATGGCAAAAACATAATCAGATCTACAGACTTAGTGAAAACTGGAGCATGCTGAAAAGATATCAAGTAGGCATGTTTACGAGCTCGATGCACTCACTACAGAGCAAGTCATGACAATCTAAGCATACACCCATCAAGAATACACATTATAAAGCTAGACATGGCAAGAACAACAACATAGCATGCACGGATCAACTACAACATCCTCGGCAAAATCGCTAACAAGTAGACAATCTGCCCAGATTCACGAATAGCAAAAGTAGAGCTCGATTGACTCAAGCTAGGGTGCTCCATAATTGCAAACAAAGACATGGATGGATAGAGCACTACAAGATATTAACAAATACATCCTTACTGATCATCCTCAAAAGAGGCACGGATCACTAGGAAACAACATGAACATATGGCATATTGATAAAGACACATCAAGGACTTAGTGAATTGCTAAGTCCCTGAAATCAGCATTAACGAATGCACTACTTTGCAAGCTTGTGCTAGTCACCACACATCACAAAAATACATGGATTGCAACCTCTCTGGAAAGATGGCAAAGCATATAACAAAACACTATAGATAGAGCTTCAGGAGCATATTCATGCACACATCTAAATCATGTGTGAAGTCGTAAATACTGAAATTAATGCATGGAAAAAATGACAAATATCTAAATGGAGGTAGCAGATATCTACTGAACACATATCTCAAGATAGCACTCTTCTAAACAGCATTTCGGGCATCAAGATGAACTCAAATGAAAATGATGCAATGAGATGAAATGATGTGCTCTCTGAGATGAACATTTTGATATGCTATATGCATGAATCGGAGCTACGGATGCAAAGTTACGACATGATGAACAGAGGGCATATGGAATCTGGGAAATTTCGGGGACTTAGAAATTATACCTCCGCGAAAGTCAACGCGTGGCGGTGATCCAGGAGAGCGATGCAGATCTCGAGACGGGAAGCGTTTGGATTGGAGATGGGCATGGGTGAAATAGTTGATCTGTTCCTGCCCCCTCGCAGATCTGGATCGGAGTGACTCCGGGTGGAGGGAATGAGGTGTGATATTCCAGGCTCAGCGAGCGCAGAATCTATCAGGCAGGCGGCGCACGGCACCCGACGGCAGCGCAGCGCACGGCGAGCGAGAGGCGTGCGGCACCTGAGCGCGGGGCGCGCGTAGGCGTGGCGTGGGAGGCATGGCGGCGGCCGGCGGCGGTGATGTGTGGGCGGCGCGGCAAGCGAGCTGTAAGGCGGCGGAACGGTGACCTGCGGCCAGATGGGGGAGTGGCGCTGTGATCCGGGCACAGGATTGGCATAGTGGCGGGGCGGCGAGTCGACTGGGCCGGGAGGGCCGCGGCTGGGTCCCGCGGGATCCTGGCGGAGTGGGTCATGCGTGCGAAGTGGGATGACGAACCGGATTGGCCGGAACACTATAGCGTGCGGCTGGTGTGTGCGGGTAGGCATGGTCGAAAAGTGGCCAATGCCAAAGCTGATTGTGTTCCTGGCGTCTGGTCGTCTATGATTAACTAATGCGATGTCATGAGCGCCCGCAGGACGCGATGTCCCTCGGCATGATGAGAATGGCGGCGGACACGCTCCAGCGGCGCGAAGATCATCGGAAATGACTGGACTGTAACCGCTCGCGGATGGCGCCGATGAGGAAGGACGTTGGATCTATGGGTTAGACTGCGCGAAAATTTCGGAGGAGAGCACAGAATCGAGTACTATATAGGTAGAGGGAGCTGGAGAGTCCAAATGAGGTGCGGTTTTCGGCCACGCGATCGTGATCGAATGCTCTAGATGATGGAGAGGGTTTAGGTGGGTTTTGGGCCAAATTGGAAGGGTGTTGGGCTGCAACACACACGAGGCCTTTTCGGTCCCTCGGTTAAACCGTTGGAGTATCAAACGAAGTCCAAATGGCACGAAAACTTGACAGGGCGGTCTACGGTAGTAAACCAAGGCCGCTTGGCAAGTCTCGGTCCAATCCGGAAATGTTTAACCCCCACACACGAAAGGAGGTAGAAAGGACACCGGAGGAGATAGGAGCGCCGGAATGCAAAACGGACAACGGGGAAAATGCTCGGATGCATGAGACGAACACGTATGCAAATGAATGCACATGATGACATGATATGCAATGCATGACACAAGCAATGACAACGAAACAACAACGAATAGAGAACACTGGACAACTTTGTATTGAGAACCAAAGAGAGAGAAGAAGCCATCTAGCTAATAACTATGGACCCGAAGGTCTTGTGGTAAACTACTCACACATCATCGGAGAGGCTATGGTGTTGATGTAGAAGCCCTCCGTGATCGAATTCCCCCTCCGGCAGATCGCCGGAAAAGGCCCCAAGATGGGATCTCACGGGTACAGAAGGTTGCGGCGGATGGAAGTGGTTTCGTGGCTCCCCTGGATGTTTTCAGGGTATAAGAGTATATATAGGCGAAAGAAGTAGGTCGGTGGAGCTACGAGGGGCCCACGAGGGTGGGGGGCGCCACCTGGCCCCCTGGGCGCGCCGCCCTACCTCGTGGCCGCCTCGTTGCCTTCCTTGACGTCCACTCCAAGTCTCCTGGATTGTGTTTTCCAAAAAAGATCCTCGCGAAGGTTTCGTTTGGATTCCGTTTGATATTCCTTTTCTACGAACACTGAAATAGGCAAAAAACACAGCAATTTGCACTAGGCTTTCGGTTAATAGGTTAGTCCCAAAAATAATATAAAAGTGCATAATAAAGCCCATAAACATCCAAAACAGATAATATAATAGCATGGAGAACAAACATTATATTATGTATTAATCCACACCGTTTATCCACAAAGTGAAAGGCAATAATGACGATATATGATGAACTGATTGAGATGAGAAAAGTTGGTATGAACTCGACCTATCTTGTTTTTGTAAATATGATTAGTTCATTCGTTCCTGATTCAGCCTATTATGAATGAAACATGTTTGCAATGACAATTAGAGATTATAGTTGCTCATGCCATGCTTAATTAGCTAGGAGTTTATAATGGTTTACCTTGCGTGCCAACATGCTATTAAAATGGTTGTGATGTGGTATGATAGGGTGGTATCCTCCTTTGATATTCGAGTGGCTTGACTTGGCACATGTTCACGCATGTAGTTGAAACAAAATCAACATAGCCTTCACGATATTTATGTTCATGGTGGAATTATATCCTACTCATGCTTGCACTCAAGTTTATTAATTTTAATGCATGTTCATGACTGTTGTCGCTCTCTAGTTGGTCGCTTCCCAGTCTCTTTCTAGCCTTCACTTGTACTAAGCGGGAATTTGCTTGTGCATCCACTTCCATAAACCCCAAAAGTTATTCCATATGAGTCCACCATACCTTCCTATATGCGGTATCTACCTGCCGTTCCAAGTAAATTTGTATGTGCCAAACTCTAAACCTTCAAATGAAATTCTGTTTTGTATGCTCGAATAGCTCATGTATCAACTAGGTGTCTATATCTTCCATGCTAGCGTGGGTTATTCTCAAGAGGAGTGGACTCCGCTCCTCATTCACGAGAAAATGGCTGGTAACCGGGATGCCCAGTCCCATGCTTAAATTAAAATAATTGCAAACAAAACTCCCCCAGGATTGTTGTTAGTTGGAGGCACCCGTTGTTTCAGACAAGCCATGGATTGATGTTTGTTGGTGGTGGGGGAGTATAAACTTTACCATTCTATTTGGGAACCGCCTATAATGTGTGTAGCATGGAAGATATCGAGATCTCTCGGTTGTTATGTTGACAATGAAAGTATACCACTCAAAATATTATTCATCTCTATTTCAAAAATCGAGCTTCTGGCACCTCTACAAATCCCTGCTTCCCTCTGCGAAGGGCCTATCTATTTACTTTTATGTTGAGTCATCATCCTCTTATTAAAAAGCACCAGTTGGAGAGCACGCACTGTCATTTGCATGTATTACTTTGTTTACATTGAGTATGACTGTGCTGGATCTCTTTTACCATGAATTACAATGTCTAGTCAGTCCTTGATCTTCAAGTGCTCTGCATTTATGTTTTGCGGTCTCAGAAAGGGCTAGCGAGATACCATCTTGTTATATCATATTATGATTGTTTTGAGAAAGTGTTTTCATCCGAGATTTATTATTATTGCTCGCTAGTTGATTATGCCATTGATATGAGTAAACATGAGACCTAAATGTTATTGTGAATATGGTTAGTTCATAATCTTTGCTGAAAACTTGAATGCTGGCTTTACATATTTACAACAACAAACAGAGTTTGTAAAAGTTTTTCTTTATCACTTTCAGTTTATCAACTGAATTGCTTGAGGACAAGCAAAGGTTTAAGCTTGGGGGAGTTGATACGTCTCCATCGTATTTAAGTTTGTGGATTATAACTTGTAGGATTATCTCAAAAAAAGATTCCTACGCACACGCAGATGCAGTGCGCGTGATGCATGCAACGAGAGGCACCGATAAACCGCCCAGCTTAAGAAGTGGTATGCCATAACGCTACCCTCGATTAGATCAACCAGCCCTGGATCATGCTTGACGCAATCGTGATAGAGAGGATAGGTAGTACAGCTTACGTCTTCCCGGTCCCACACCCCGATCCACATCACCGTTACCTCCAGGGCACCTCGAGTCTGTGGCACACGTTCAGCTCGGGATGACGCTCCCGGCTCCGATCCAAGCAAAGCTTTCGGGAGGTAGTGTCAGAGTCAGGCACGACGGCAGTACTCCACGAGTATGCTAACAGCCCGAAAAACAAATAACCCTGATCCTGAAAAAGGTAGAACCCTATGTGAAGAGCCGCACAAATCACTTTGCCCAATAGCTGTGCAACCGTCGCAGGGCTTCGCCTAAGCACACGATCTTGACTCAACGATACTAATGAACCGAGGTGGAATATGGTGGAGGGGGGCACCGCACACGGCTAAGGAACGATCACGAAGATCAACTTGTGTGTTCTAGGGTGCCCCCTGCCCCCGTATATAAAGGAGCCAAGGGGAGGGGGCGGCCGGCCAAGGAGGGCGCGCCAAGGGGGAGTCCTACTCCCACCGGGAGTAGGACTCCCTTCTTTCCTAGTTGGAGAAGGAGAAGTGGGAAAGAGGAGGAAGAGGGAAAGGAAAGGGGGGGCGCCGCCCCCCTCTCCTTGTCCTATTCGGACTAGGGAGGGGAGGGGCGCGCGGCCACCTCTTGCCTCCTTTCCTCTTCTCCCTTAGGGCCCATGTAGGCCCAATAACCCCCGGGGGGGTTCCGGTAACCCCCCGGTACTCCGGTAAAATCCCGATTTCACCCGGAACGATTCCGATATCCAAATATAGGCTTCCAATATATCGATCTTTATGTCTCGACCATTTCGAGACTCCTCGTCATGTCCATGATCACATCCGGGACTCCGAACAACCTTCGGTACATCAAAATACATAAACTCATAATGAAACTGTCATCGTAACGTTAAGCGTGCGGACCCTATGTCGGTCCAAGAACAATGCGGACCCTACGGGTTCGAGATAGACATGACCGAGACACATCTCCGGTCAATAACCAATAGCGGAACCTGGATGCTCATATTGGCTCCTACATATTCTACGAAGATCTTTATCGGTCAGACCGCATAACAACATACGTTGTTCCCTTTGTCATCGGTATGTTACTTGCCCGAGATTCGATCGTCGGTATCTCAATACCTAGTTCAATACTCGTTACCGGCAAGTCTCTTTACTCGTTCCGTAATACATCATCTCGCAACTAACTCATTAGTTGCAATGCTTGCAAGGCTTATGTGATGTGCATTACGAGAGGGCCCAGAGATACCTCTCCGACAATCGGAGTGACAAATCCTAATCTCGAAATACGCCAACCCAACATGTACCTTTGGAGACACCTGTAGAGCTCCTTTATAATCACCCAGTTACGTTGTGACGTTTGGTAGCACACAAAGTGTTCCTCCGGCAAACGGGAGTTGCATAATCTCATAGTCATAGGAACATGTATAAGTCATGAAGAAAGCAATATCAACATACTAAACGATCGGGTGCTAAGCTAATGGAATGGGTCATGTCAATCACTCATTCTCTAATGATGTGATCCCGTTAATCAAATAACAACTCATTGTTCATGGTTAGGAAACATAACCATCTTTGATTAACGAGCTAGTCAAGTAGAGGCATACTAGTGACACTCTGTTTGTCTATGTATTCACACATGTATTATGTTTCCGGTTAATACAATTCTAGCATGAATAATAAACATTTATCATGATATAAGGAAATAAATAATAACTTTATTATTGCCTCTAGGGCATATTTCCTTCAGTCTCCCACTTGCACTAGAGTCAATAATCTAGTTCACATCGCATATGATAACACTAATAGTTCACATCACCATGTGATTAACACCCATAGTTCACATCGTCATGTGACCTATACCCAAAGGGTTTACTAGAGTCAGTAATCTAGTTCACATCGTTTATGTGATTAACACCCAAAGAGTACTAAGGTGTGATCATGTTTTGCTTGTGAGATAATTAGTCAACGGGTCTGTCACATACAGATCCGTAAGTATTTTGCGAATTCTATGTCTACAATGCTCTGCACGGAGCTACTACTAGCTAATTGCTCCCTGTGATCATTTTGCTTGTGAGACTAATATTAGTCAACGGGTCTGTCACATATAGATCCGTAAGTATTTTGCGAATTTCTATGTCACAATGCTCTGCACGGAGCTACTCTAGCTAATTGCTCCCACTTTCAATATGTATCTAGATCGAGACTTAGAGTCATCCAGATCTGTGTCAAAACTTGCATCGACGTAACTTTTTACGACGAACCTTTTTGTCACCTCCATAATTGAGAAATATTTCCTTATTCCACTAAGGATAATTTTGACCGCTGTCCAGTGATCTACTCTTAGATCACTATTGTACTCCCTTGCTAACACAGTGTAGGGTATACAATAGATCTGGTACACAGCATGGCATACTTTATAGAACCTATGGCTGAGGCATAGGGAATGACTTTCATTCTCTTTCTATCTTCTGCCGTGGTCAGGCGTTTGAGTCTTACTCAATTTCACACCTTGTAACACAAGGTAAGAACTCTTTCTTTGACTGTTCCATTTTGAACTACTTCAAAATATTGTCAAGGTATGTACTCATTGAAAAAACTTATCAAGCGTCTTGATCTATCTCTATAGATCTTGATGCTCAATATGTAAGCAGCTTCACCGAGGTCTTTCTTTGAAAAACTCCTTTCAAACACTCCTTTATGCTTTGCAGAATAATTCTACATTATTTCCTGATCAACAATATGTCATTCACATATACTTATCAGAAATGTTGTAGTGCTCCCACTCCACTTTCTTGTAAATACAGGCTTCACCGCAAGTCTGTATAAAACTATATGCTTTGATCATCTCATCAAAGCGCATATTCCAACTCCAAGATGCTTGCACCAGTCCATAGATGGATCGCTGGAGCTTGCACATTTTGTTAGCACCTTTAGGATTGACAAAACCTTCTGGTTGTATCATATACAACTCTTCTTTAATAAATCCATTAAGGAATGCAGTTTTGTTTATCCATTTGCCGGATTTCATAAAATGCGGCAATTGCTAACATGATTCGGACAGACTTAAGCATAGATACGAGTGAGAAACTCTCATCGTAGTCAACACCTTGAACTTGTCGAAAAACTTTTTTTTGCGACAATTCTAGCTTTGTAGATAGTAACACTACTATCAGTGTCCGTCTTCCTCTTGAAGATCCATTTAATCTCAATGGCTCGCCGATCATTGGGCAAGTCAATCAAAGTCCATACTTTGTTTTCATACATGGATCTCATCTCAGATTTCATGGCCTCAAGCCATTTCGCGGAATCTGGGCTCATCATCGCTTCCTCATAGTTTGTAGGCTCGTCATGGTCAAGTAACATGACCTCCAAAACTGGATTACCGTACCACTCTGGTGCGGATCTCACTCTGGTTTTACCTACGAGGTTCGGTAGTAACTTGATCTGAAGTTACATGATCATCATCATTAGCTTCCTCACTAATCGGTCTGGTAGTCACAGGAACAGATTTCTGTGATGAACTACTTTCCAATAAGGGAGCAGGTACAGTTACCTCATCAAGTTCTACTTTCCTCCCACTCACTTCTTTCGAGAGAAATTCCTTCTCTAGAAAGGATCCATTCAAAGCAACGAATATCTTGCCTTAGGATCTGTGATAGAAGGTGTACCCAACATTTTCTTTTGGGTATCCTATGAAGATGCACTTCTCCGATTTGGGTTTGAGCTTATCAGGTTGAAACTTTTTCACATAAGCATTGCAACCTCAAACTTTAAGAAACGACAGCTTAGGTTTCTTGCCAAACCATAGTTCATACGGTGTCGTTTCAACGGATTTAGATGGTGCCCTATTTAACGTGAATGCAGCTGTCTCTAATGCATAACCCCAAAACGATAGTGGTAGATCGGTAAGAGACATCATAGGTCGCACCATATCTAATAAAGTACGGTTATGACGTTCGGACACACCATTACATTGTGGTGTTCCAGGTGGCGTGAGTAGTGAAACTATTTCACATTGTTTTTAACTGAAGGCCAAACTCGTAACTCAAATACTCTTCTCTACGATCAGATCGTAGAAACTTTATTTTCTTGTTACGATGATTTTTCACTTCACTCTGAAATTCTTTGAACTTTTCAAATGTTTCAGACTTATGTTTCATCAAGTAGATATACTCATATCTGCTCAAATCATCTGTGAAGATCAGAAAATAATGATACCTATCGTGAGCCTCAATATTCATCGGACCACATACATCAGTATGTATGATTTCCAACAAATCTGTTGCTCGCTCCATTGTTCCAAAGAACAGAGTCTTAGTCATCTTGCCCATGAGGCATAGTTCGCAAGCATCAACTGATTCATAATCAAGTGATTCCAAAAGCCCATCAGCATGGAGTTTCTTCATGCGCTTTACACCAATATGACCTAAACGGCAGTGCCACAAATAAGTTGCACTATCATTATTAACTTTGCATCTTTTGGTTTCAATATTATGATTATGTGTATCACTACGATCGAGATCCAATGAACTATTTTCATTGGGTGTGTAACCATATGAGGTTTTATTCATGTAAACAGAACAACAATTTATTCTCTTACTTAAATGAATAACCGTATTACAATAAACATGATCAAATCATATTCATGCTCAACGCAAACACCAAATAACACTTATTTAGGTTCAACACTAATCCCGAAATTATAGGGAGTGTGTGATGATGATCATATCAATCTTGGAACCACTTCCAACACACATCGTCACTTCACCTTTAACTAGTCTTTGTTTATTCTGCAAATCCCGTTTCAAGTTACTAATCTTAGCAACTGAACTAGTATCAAATACTGAGGGGTTGCTATAAACACTAGTGAAGTACACATCAATAACATGTATATCAAATATACTTATGTTCACTTTGCCATCCTCCTTATCCGCCAATCACTTGGGGTAGTTCCACTTCCAGTGACCAGTCCCTTTGCAGTAGAAGCACTTAGTCTCAGGCTTAGGACCAGACTTGGGATTCTTCACTTGAGCAGCAACTTTCTTGCTATTCTTCTTGAAGTTCCCCTTTTTTCCTTTGCCCTTTTCTTGAAACTAGTGATCTTGTCAACCATCAACACTTGATGCTCTTTCTTGATTTCTACCTTCATCGATTTCATCATCAAGAGCTTGGGAATCGTTTCCGTTATCCCTTGCATATTATAGTTCATCACGAAGTTCTACTAACTTGGTGATGGTGACTAGAGAATTCTGTCAATCACTATTTTATCTGGAAGATTAACTCCCACTTGATTCAAGCGATTGTAGTACCCAGACAATCTGAGCACATGCTCACTGCTTGAGCGATTCTCCTCCATCTTTTAGCTATAGAACTTGTTGGAGACTTCATATCTCTCAACTCGGGTATTTGCTTGAAATATTAACTTCAACTCCTGGAACACCTCATATGGTCCATGACGTTCAAAACGTCTTTGAAGTCCCGATTCTAAGCCGTTAAGCATGGTGCACTAAACTATCAAGTAGTCATCATATTGAGCTAGCCAAACGTTCATAACATCTGCATCTGCTCCTGCAATAGGTCTGTCACCTAGCGGTGCATCAAGGACATAATTCTTCTGTGCAGCAATGAGGATAAATCTCAGATCACAGATCCAATCCGCATCATTGCTACTAACATCTCTCAACACAATTTTCTCTAGGAACATATCAAAATAAACACAGGGAAGCAACAACGCGAGCTATTGATCTACAACATAATTTGCAAAATACTACCAGGACTAAGTTCATGATAAATTTAAGTTCAATTAATCATATTACTTCAGAACTCCCACTTAGATAGAGATCCCTCTAATCCTCTAAGTGATTACGTGATCCAAATCAACTAAACCATGTCCGATCATCACGTGAGATGGAGTAGTTTCATTGGTGAACATCACTATGTTGATCATATCTACTATATGATTCACGCTCGACCTTTCGGTCTCCGTGTTCCGAGGCCATATCTGTATATGCTTGGCTCGTCAAGTATAACCTGAGTATTCCGCGTGTGCAACTGTTTTGCATCCGTTGTATTTGAACGTAGAGCCTATCACACCCGATCATCACGTGGTGTCTCAGCACGAAGAACTTTCGCAACGGTGCATACTCAGGGAGAACACTTCTTGATAATTATTGAGAGATCATCTTAAAATGCTACCGTCAATCAAAGCAAGATAAGATGCATAAAAGATAAACATCACATGCAATCAATTTAAGTGATATGATATGGCCATCATCATCTTGTGCTTATGATCTCCATCTTCGAAGCACCGTCGTGATCACCATCGTCACCGGCGCGACACCTTGATCTCCATCGTAGCATCGTTGTCGTCTCGCCAATCTTATGCTTCCACGACTATCGCTACCGCTTAGTGATAAAGTAAAGCATTACAGCGCGATTGCATTGCATACAATAAAGCGACAACCATATGGCTCCTGCCAGTTGCCGATAACTTGGTTACAAAACATGATCATCTCATACAATAAAATTTAGCATCATGTCTTAACCATATCACATCACAACATGCCCTGCAAAAACAAGTTAGACGTCCTCTACTTTGTTGTTGCAAGTTTTACGTGGCTGCTACGGGCTTAAGTAAGAACCAATCTTACCTACGCATCAAAACCACAACGATAGTTTGTCAAGTTGGTGCTGTTTTAACCTTCGCAAGGACCGGGCGTAGCCACACTCCGTTCAACTAAAGTTGGAGAAACTGTCACCCGCTAGCCACCTTTGTGCAAAGGACGTCGGGAGAACCGGTCTCGCGTAAGCGTACGCGTAATGTCGGTCCGGGCCGCTTCGTCCAACAATAGTGCCGAACCAAAGTATGACATGCTGGTAAGCAGTATGACTTATATCGCCCACAACTCACTTGTGTTCTACTCGTGCATATAACATCAACACATAAAACCTAGGCTCGGATGCCACTGTTGGGGAACGTAGTAATTTCAAAAAATTTCCTACGCACACGCAAGATCATGGTGATGCATAGCAACGAGAGGGGAGAGTGTGATCTACGTACCCTTGTAGACCGACAGCGGAAGCATTAGCACAACGCGGTTAATGTAGTCGTACGTCTTCACGGCCCGACCGATCAAGCACCGAAACTACGGCACCTCCAAGTTTTAGCACACGTTCAGCTCGATGACGATCCCCGGACTCCGATCCAGCAAAGTGTCGGGGAAGAGTTCCGTCAGCACGATGGCATGGTGACGATCTTGATATACTACCGTCGCAGGGCTTCGCCTAAGCACTGCTACAATATTATCGAGGACTATGGTGGAAGGGGGCACCACACACGGTTAAGAATATGATCACGTGGATCAACTTGTGTCTCTAGAGGTGCCCCCCTGCCCCCGTATATAAAGGAGCAAGGGAGGAGGAGGCCGGCCCTAGGAGGGGGCGCGCCAAGTGTGGATTCCTACTAGGACTCCCTAGTCCTAGTAGGATTCCACCTCCCATATGGAATAGGAAAAGAGGAAGGGAAAAGGAGAAGGAAGGAAGGGGGCGCCCCCCTTCCCTAGTCCAATTCGGACCAGACCAAGGGGAGGGGTGCGGCCACCCTTGAGGCCCTTTTTCTTCTTTCCCGTATGGCCCAATAAGGCCCAATACGTATTCCCGTAACTCTCCGGTACTCCGAAAAATACCCGAATCACTCGGAACCTTTCCGATGTCCGAATATAGTCATCCAATATATAGATCTTTACGTCTCGACCATTTCGAGACTCCTCGTCATGTCCCCGATCTCATCCGGGACTCCGAACTCCTTCGGTACATCAAAACTCATAAACTCATAATATAACTGTCATCGAAACCTTAAGCGTGCGGACCCTACGGGTTCGAGAACAATGTAGACATGACCGAGACACGTCTCTAGTCAATAACCAATAGCGGAACCTGGATGCTCATATTGGCTCCTACATATTCTACGAAGATCTTTATCGGTCAGACCGCATAACAACATACGCTGTTCTCTTTGTCATCGGTATGTTACTTGCCCGAGATTCGATCGTCGGTATCTCAATACCTAGTTCAATCTCGTTACCAGCAAGTCTCTTTACTCGTTCTGTAATACATCATCTCGCAACTAACTCATTAGTTGCAATGCTTGCAAGGCTTATGTGATGTGCATTACCGAGAGGGCCCAGAGATACCTCTCCAACAAACGGAGTGACAAATCCTAATCTCGAAATACGCCAACCCAACATGTACCTTTGGAGACACCTGTAGAGCTCCTTTATAATCGCCCAGTTACGTTGTGACGTTTGGTAGCACACAAAGTGTTCCTCCGGCAAACGGGAGTTGCATAATCTCATAGTCATAGGAACATGTATAAGTCATGAAGAAAGCAATAGCAACATACTAAACGATCGGGTGCTAAGCTAATGGAATGGGTCATGTCAATCACATCATTCTTCTAATGATGTGATCCCGTTAATCAAATAACAACTCTTTTGTTCATGGTTAGGAAACATAACCATCTTCGATTAACGAGCTAGTCAAGTAGAGGCATACTAGTGACACTCTGTTTGTCTATGTATTCACACATGTATTATGTTTCCGGTTAATACAATTCTAGCATGAATAATAAACATTTATCATGATATAAGGAAATAAATAATAACTTTATTATTGCCTCTAGGGCATATTTCCTTCAGTCTCCCACTTGCACTAGAGTCAATAATCTAGTTCACATTGCCATGTGATTTAACACAATTCACATCATTATGTGACCAACACTCAAAGGGTTTACTAGAGTCAATAATCTAGTTCACATCGCTATGTGATTAACACCCCAAGAGTACTAAGGTGTGATCATGTTTTGCTTGTGAGATAATTTTAGTCAACGGGTCTTTCACATACAGATCCGTAAGTATTTTGCGAATTCTATGTCTACAATGCTCTGCACGGAGCTACTCTAGCTAATTGCTCCCACTTTCAATATGTATCTAGATCGAGACTTAGAGTCATCCAGATCTGTGTCAAAACTTGCATCGACGTAACTTTTTACGACGAACCTTTTTGTCACCTCCATAATTGAGAAATATTTCCTTATTCCACTAAGGATAATTTTGACCGCTGTCCAGTGATCTACTCTTAGATCACTATTGTACTCCCTTGCTTAACATAGTGTAGGGTATACAATAGATCTGGTACACAGCATGGCATACTTTATAGAACCTATGGCTGAGGCATAGGGAATGCCTTTCATTCTCTTTCTATCTTCTGCCGTGGTCGGGCTTTGAGTCTTACTCAATTTCACACCTTGTAACACAACCAAGAACTCTTTCTTTGACTGTTCCAATTTTTGAACTACTTCAAAATATTGTCAAGGTATGTACTCATTGAAAAAAACTTATCAAGCGTCTTGATCTATCTCTATAGATCTTGATGCTTAATACGTAAGCAGCTTCACCGAGGTCTTTCTTTGAAAAACTTCTTTCAAAACACTCCTTTATGCTTTGCAGAATAATTCTACATTATTTTCAATCAACAATATGTCATTCACATATACTTATCAGAAATGTTGTAGTGCTCCCACTCACTTTCTTGTAAATACAGGCTTCACCGCAAGTCTGTATAAAACTATATGCTTTGATCATCTCATCAAAGCGCATATTCCAACTCCGAGATGCTTGCACCAGTCCATAGATGGATCGCTGGAGCTTGCACATTTTGTTAGCACCTTTAGGATTGACAAAACCTTCTGGTTGTATCATATACAACTCTTCTTTAATAAATCCATTAAGGAATGCAGTTTTGTTTATCCATTTGCCGGATTTCATAAAATGCGGCAATTGCTAACATGATTCGGACAGACTTAAGCATAGATACGAGTGAGAAACTCTCATCGTAGTCAACACCTTGAACTTGTCGAAAAACTTTTTTTGTGACAATTCTAGCTTTGTAGATAGTAACACTACTATCAGCGTGCGTCTTCCTCTTGAAGATCCATTTAATCTCAATGGCTCGCCGATCATTGGGCAAGTCAATCAAAGTCCATACTTTGTTTTCATACA